>NC_056740.1:442686373-442711646 GCF_019279795.1 Protopterus annectens
GGATATGCTGTTGACAAATACAAACTCTATGAGCAGGTGAAATGAAGTCACTTATAGTTAAAAACACCTGTATTTTGGGCCTGAGCTCAGTAAACTTGAGCTGTGTGTTGCTTGCCTCTAATGCAAGAGGTATTTCTGTGAATGGGTCTTCAACATCTTTGAGTCAAATAAAATGTTCTTTGAAGAGAGGAGGTGTTATAAGGCACATAAAAGTCATCTTGTAAATTTGGGGAGCAGTGGAGAGTCTTCCCTATCTGTGAGTTTTTTGCTGTTTGTGCTGTGAGGGGTGGTAAAGTGAAATACCGCTAAGCCTTGTGCATTTTGAGGATCAGCTTTGAGAAACTGTTTGCTTGAACTATGTTGCAATGGAATGAGGCCATCCTGAATGGTTATTTTCCCTAAAGATGTAAGTATGGTTTAAAAGACTCCATTTCATTTAACTGTTTTGTTTCTACTTGTTTTCCAGCAAGAACACATTTTGTTTGTCTTCCTTTAAATAAACACATACTGAATACTGAAAAAAATGATGATTAAGAGTGTTTCAGTGATTACTATGGACGTAAAACATGATATTTGGTGGGGAATGCAGGCAGTTTTTGACCACCGTCTTTAAGCACATAGCAACTACTACAATTCATGTTTTAGAAAAGCATGCCTTGAATGTAGGGAGTATACACTGCTCACTGAATCACAGAGTGTGGGAAAGCCTTATGTGATGAAAGGAGATACTGCCAGCACAGCTATCTGGAATTTTTAAATAATTATACGTCATTTGTGAATATCAACATGATTTATATAGAAGTATGACAAAGGAGATACTACCAGCACAGCTACCTGGAATTTTGTAAATAATTATATGTCATTTGTGAATATCAGCATGATCTATATAAGATGCTTATGTTACAAATGTATTAGAATTGTATGGCATATAAGATGGTTTGCACAGATATGTGTACTGAAGAGATATTTTGTAGAGTGCTTATGCTTAAAATGTATCCACAGTGTACCCTACTGGAAAAGAACTGAAATGTACATGCGCTATTGTAACTGTTCAAATATATATGTTAACAGTGCAAACTGGAATACAGGAGGTTAACTTCAGAAAAATAGCTGAAATTAAATTAATTTATGGCTAGGCCATAAAAAAGATGTTATCTTTCAGTTTCGGGCAGCAGGAGACACAATGTCTGTACTAGAGAGGTTTTCTTTATTGTCATTAAATGTGGAGGAATGCAAATTGTTTTATGACTTCCACTATCTGCCAAAAGATCTGAAGTTTATGTATTTTCACAGGTAGATGATAAATATTACCAGCTGCCATCAAGGGTTCTTTTGGGGCCTGGGAACTAGAAGTCAGATAACAAGAAATGATGTCATTCTGCAAGCTAGCCCAGCAGTAATATTTCAGATATCAATTTGAGAGGTCTCTGAGAAAGAGACAGCATTCTGTATTTTGTCTCAGACCTGAAAAGATTCATTCACCACACCTGTGCCTTACTCTGAGTAAGTAAAGCTAGGGAACATTATAATTCTCTTAAATATAGTCAGGAATATAGCAAAGCTTAATTTAGATGTTTTTTTTTTATTTATTTGAGAATGTCCTGCAATGTTGTTTTAAATATTTCCTGTGATTTTAAACTGTGATGTCACTGTAAAAATATACTGAGTCTTTTCTTGTTCATTTATTATTTATTATTAAATATATTTAAACCTTTCATTATGGCTGATCTGTGTAGAGATATTTAAGTTCTGAGAGTACTTGCATATTTATTTGGTGACACTGTGGGTCACTCCTAATAGCCTTGCTCTTGGTCAAACTATCATTTGTATTAATAGTAACATTACACAGTAAGATTGGGCACCATTTATTAAGGGCCTTAAAGTAGCTGATAAGAGTAGCTGGTGGCAGTGATAACTACCTTATACTCTGGGCAAAAGGGGGCATAGCTAGTAAACCTGTGCTGCCTTTCCCAGGTGTGTGCATGTGTATAAATCAAATCTCAAAGAGTGTGTATGTCAGTTACCTGGGCAGGGACATGCACAAAGCACTGATTTTACAGACAGGGTGCTAGGGGTCTTAGCTTGGCCACTTAGCTGAGATCTCAACTGTATAGCTGTGCCAGTGGGGAGTCTTACTGAGGATCTGGAGAAAGAGGGAGAAACCAGCCCTGGACTGACTGTGGTCTCTGTGTGCTCTTAAGGGAAATTGCACTTGATGCAGAGAGCTGCATCAGGAAATAGTGTGTGTGTACTTGCAATCCTCCCAATGTACACCCCCTACTGGTGCCAGTGGTGAGGATTGAGGCTCCTTGATTATCGGTCCAGTGGTGGGGCATCACATTTATTAGTTGGCAGTGGTGGGATCACCAGAACACATTTTAGGATTCAGTGTTGTGGATATTGAACTCCTGTGGCCTGTAAACACTGGTCACCAAAGAAGGTGTTTGTACTCTCTCAAGTAGCCACAAAGTAGACATTCAGCATTTCATACAGCAATAATTTTATTTATTTTTTGTTAGCTTAGTTACTCAGGGTGAGCAGGCAAGGATGTCAGCAGAGGAGTATGGCAAGCTCACAAGGAGCCAGTTGGCTGAGATGTGCCAAGACAAAGGACTGGGGCATGGCAACCTGACTAAAGTGGAAATTATCGCAGCCTTAGTCACAGCTGCATCACTGATGAGCAACCAGGAGGATAAGCAGACTGGCCTTGGAGATGTACAGCTCTCAGAAAAGGACAGTTCAACCTTTCCACAGAGGACTTAAAAAAAACATCTGGAGTTAAAGAGATTTGAACTGGAGGCCAAACATTTTGAAGTAGCCTCAGCAGAGAGACTGTGGCAGGAGAAACTAATGGAATTAGAAGCAGCAGAGAGACTGAGCTGTCTGGAAGCTAAAGAAAATGAGAGGCAGAGGCAACATGAAAGGCAGATGCTGACTCCTTGCCAGGGTCATGGAGGTAATGGGGAAGGGGGTAACCAAACCCCAGAAACAGTAAAGGTCAGCACATTTCTTCCATAATTTACAGAGGGTGATACCTCTGATAGTTTTATTCACATCTTTGAAATGGTATGTAAATAGTATAATGTTGACCAAGGGCTCTGGGTACAGTTCCTAACCCCATTACTCCATGGTAAAGCTGTAACTGCTTTTTCTAAATTTTCTGATACTAATTGCTTACATTTTTAATACTGTTAAAAGTTTTTTTATTAGAGTGTTTTAAGTTAATACTTGAAGCTTATAGAAAAAAAGTTATGTGAACATAGACACAAGGCAGATGAAAGTGTGTGTGAATGAATTCCTGAGTTAAGCACTTATTTTCATATATGGCTGAGTGGGTATCAGGTCACCACTTTTGAAGGGATGGCAGACCTTTTGTTGAGGGAACTAGCCCTTACCACTTTGCCTAAGGACATGAGAATCTGGTTAGCAGATAGGGAATGTAATACCACAGATGACTTGGGGAAAAAGGGAGACCTATACCTAACAAGTAGGGCATCACTGCACAGGAAAAGGATACCTGTTGCCGCTCATGGGTCTAAGGGAACCCATAGTGGGCAGCCTAAACCACCCCTATAGAGTCCACCAGTAGCAGGGGAAGGCACTAGTTCATGTACATGGTCAGGACCAAGGGATAAATGTTTTAAATGCAACCAGTTGGGCCATGTAGCATATAGCTGTCCATGGAGGCAAGGTGGGGAACAAAAGATGCGAGAGCCAGTAAGTGGGAATGACAGAATGCCAGCAGTAAGTTGTCTGGAGAGAACAAGGGTAACACATTACCACAAGACACTATATCCTGTCTTAGTATATGGAAAACAGGCCACTGCTAAGAGAAACACAACCTCTGACTTAACGATTGTGAAGCCTACAATGGTTAAAGAGGAGCACTACTTGCTTGGGCAGTCTACTCCAGTCACATCTTTAGGAGGGACCCCATTCCAAATACCTTTGGCTAGAGTTCACATTGACTGAGAGAGTTGAAAAGGAAGCAAGTAGGTGTGTTTGAGGTTATCACTGCAGATGACTTGATAGGGAATGATTTTGCTAATACAGTACCTTGTGTGCATGAAGTTACACACAGTCAGGCTTGGAGACAAGTATGTGGGTCTGGTAGTCTGTGGGGAACCCAGACAGAATGCATAATTGAAGCCAGGACTGTTGAGGTGGCTACTACAGTGAGGGAGCTACCCTGTAGCAATGAGACTGAAGGTGAGCCACAGCTGCTTGTGGGTACTGATGTTCCCTTGGACAGAGTGACTGCAAGAGCAGAGGTGAGTAGTGGTACCCAGGCTGACAGTAAGGCACTGCTGTCAGAGAATGCCAGGCTTCCTGTGGAAGGGGAGCTGGGGAGGGTTACAAAGAGAGAGCTGAGACAGGCTCAGCTCTCAGACCCTACATTAGAAGGCCTGAGGGAGGTAGCCAGTGAGGCACCTAATTGTCAAGGAAAAGGGAAACTGTATACTGGGACAAATGGTTACTGTACAGAGAGTGGACCCATGAGGGAGGGCTAGTGGGTGAGAGAATACAGCTGTTGGTAGAGTCCAAAGCCTATTGTCTGGCACTTTTAACCATAGCCCATGACATTCCCTTTGCAGGTCATATGAACATAAAGTGTACAAAGAGACATATTATGCAGAACTTTTATTGGCCTGGGATTTCCAGGGATGTAACAGGGTACTGCAGGACCTGTGAGCAGTGCCAAAAAGGAGGCAAGGCAGGAGACAAGGTGAAATCTCCTTTGATGCCTTTGCCTGTGATTGAGGAGCCATTTCAGAGGGTACCTATGGATATTGTGGAGTCTCTGAGTACCCCACATTCCACAGGGAAAATATATCTCCTAGTGGTAGTAGATTATGCTACCAGATACAGTAAGGCTCTGGCTCTGTCCTCCATTCAGGCAGAAAAGGAGGTAAATGCTTTGATACAAATTTTCAGTAAGGTAGGCTTCTTAAAACAAGTACTAACTGGCAGAGGTGCAAATTTCATGTCAGACCTGCTGGCTTGTCTGTGGGAGTGCTGTTGGATGAAAAAAAAACACCCCTACCAGAAACACAACCTCTGACTTAACTAATAGTCTGGTGGAGAGGTTAAACTTTGCTCTAAAGACCATGCTATGGGCATTTGCAGACCAGTTTAAGAGGGAGTGGGACAAATATTTTCCCCAGCTGTTGTTTGCTTATAGAGAGGTGTCTCAGGAATCCACAGGATTTTCACCCTTTGAGTTGCTCTATGGTCACAGGGTAAGGATACCTCTAGATTTGATTTGTGATGAGTGGGAGGGTGATTGTGGATCCCACAGGGAGTGTGTTGTGGCATATGTCCTAAACCTTAGGACAAGGCTCGTAGAATCCATGGGCTTGGCCCAGGAGAACCTGGCAGAAGCCCAACAGCAGAAAAAGGTATTACAGAAATGCTCAAACTAGAGAGCATGCTGTAGGGCAACAGGTTATGGTTCTCGTTCCTGTCAGATACAACAAGCTGTAGGCAGCTTGGGAGGTACCCTTCAAAGTTATAAGGAAGGTCAGTGATGTTAACTACCTGGTAGAACTGCTAGGCAGGAGGCAGGGGCACAAACTGTACCATGTTAACACCACAAAAACTTACCATGAAAAGGAGGCCCTGGTGCTAAGTATTTGCAGTAGAAGGCAGGAGGAGTCTGAGGGGGCTCTATTGCTACAGGGAACCAACCAGCAAACTCACAAGTTACTATGGTGGAGCCTAGGGTTGCAGGCATATGATATGACAGTGCAACACTACAATGGGGTCAGCAATGCAAAGGAACCTGGGATCTGAAGACAGGGAATGGGGTAATGTATTGCCAAATAGACTCATCCCTCTCAGGCAATGTTTGTCAAGGGTCACTTAAAACTAGCTTGAGTCTTGGAAGGGGAGAAGTATGATAAAGGGAGATATTGCCACCACAGCTATCTAGAATTTTCTAAATAATTATATGTCATTTGTGAATACCAATATGATTTATATAGAAGAGTGGCAAAGAGAGATACTACCAACACAGCTATCTGGAATTTTGTAAATAATTATGGGTCATCTGTGAATATCACCGTGATCTATATAAGATGCTTGTGTTACAAACGTATTAGAACTGTATGTCATATAAGATGGTTTGTACAGACGTGTGCTGAAGAGATATTTTGTAGAGTGATTGTGCTTGAAATGTATCCACAGTGTACCCTACTGGAAAAGTACAGAAATTAGCATGCACTTTGTAACTGTTTAAATTCATATTTTAACTGTGGAAACTGGAATACAGGAGGATAACTTCAGAAAATAGCTGAAATTAAATTTCTTTATGGCTAGGCCATAAAAAAGATGTTATCTTTCAGTTTCAGTACAGTAGGAAACACAATGTCTGTACTAGAGAAGTTTTTTGTGTTGTCTTTTAATGTGGAGGAATGTAAATTGTTTTATGAGTCCCACCATCTGCCAAAAAATCTGAGGTCTATGTATTTTCACAGGTAGATGATAAATGCTACTAGCTGCTATCAATAGTTGTTCTGGGGCCTGGCAACTAGGAGTCAGTTGACAAGAAATTATGTCATTCTGCAAGCTAGCCCAGCAGTAATATTTGAAATATCAATTTGAGAGGTCTCTGAGAGAGAGAGACAGCATTCTGTATTCTGTCTTGTACCTGACAAGATCCATTCACCATACCTCTGCCTTGCTCTGAGTAAGTAAGTCTAGGGAAAAGTGTAATTATTTTAGATATAGTCAGGAATATAGCAAAGCTTAATTTAGATGTTTTCTTCATTTATTTGAGACTATCCTGCAATGCTGTTTTAAATATTTCCTGTGATACTGAATTGTAAAGTGGACAATATAAAACCAGAATAGGTGGGGGGGGGCTATGCCCCCATAACCTCCATTGTGGGGGGACTGTGCCCCCCACACACCCCTAACTATATATATACTAAATCCAGGATCACACTACAGTGGGGAAAAGGGCATATACTTCAGAAACCCAAATGGCGAATTTCACCAAGGTAAGTAAATACATGGCCAACTGCTAACAAAAATCAACCCAGCCACACCTCTCCCCAACTAAATATACCAACTCCAGGATCACACTACAGTGGAGAAGAGGACATGTCAGCCAAGTGTTTACTTAAACCTAGTAAACAGTCACCGTTCGAGGTTTGTGAATTTTTGTGAATTTCATCTCGGTTATGTGAAAGACGGTTATGTGAGAGTCAATCATTCGAAGTGGACCCATATATATATATATATATATATATATATATATATATATATGTATATATATACGTATACACAGACTATATAAGAAATAATTTTGGTGGGAGGTTGGCATAATGGTTAATGGTTAAGGTGTTTACCTTATAATAATGTCATGCAGGAAAGCTGCAGTTCTTGATATGTTATACTAACCCATGCATTGTACAAAATTTTACTGGTTTGAACCATACAACTTTCATTTAAAATATACAGTCACAAAATGGTATTGTGAGGTCTGGAACTCTGCATTCTGTTAGATCTTATTAGATACAAGAGTAAATTATGAAAGCTATACCAATTAACTTAAGCGCTAATGTCATTAAGGTAAAAAATATAAATAAATAAATAGACAGACAGACAGATAGACAGGCAGAGACATAGATAGCTATAGAAATTATTGTTCCTAGTTATCTTGATACCCAGGGCTGTAATATCAGACTGTAGATAAGGAAGCAGGAACATATTGTAAGATATTGTTGTCAGAGGGGCAAATACAATAATACATTTGCTTTTGGTGGTGTTACAGAAAGTTATACTTAATAAATGCATCTTCTCACAGTTTCCACTTATACTTTGCTAACTGAGGTTAGTATTTCCTAAACTCCTCTCCTCCCTTATACGTTATCACAGAAACTATTGCTTAAGGAGGGTAGGAAGTTGTTTAGTATACAAACAAAATTCAAAACCAGTTTTGATGATACAAGAAGAACTTCCTTGTCTTTCTATACGCTCCATATAGAGGACTGGTATATGGAACTATTGATGAGGTGATTTTCTGGTCTAATACAACAAAAAAAGTTTTTCACACTTATGATGGCATATTTAATTTCGATGGCTATATGTATTTATAAGATGTCAATTAGTTTTTTTTTAAGACTGGTGCATTTTTCCTTAATATACAGTTTTTATTGGTGTGTGCGTGTGTTTGTGTGTGTGTGTGTGTGTGTGTGTGTGTGTGTGTGTGTGTGTGTGTGTGTGTGTGTGTGTGTGTGTGTGTATATATGTATGTGTGTGGTTGTGTGTATGTGTGTGTGTGTGTGTGTGTGTGTGTGTGTGTGTGTGTGTGTGTGTGTGTGTGTGTGTGTGTGTGTGTGTGTATGCGTGCGTGTGTGTGTGTGTGTGTGTGTGTGTGTGTGTGTGTGCGTGTGTGTTTATACAGTCCTACTTAGTTTATGTGTAAACAATGATCTAGTAATGTTACTTTGTAAATAATGTTATGCTAAAGCATTTAATGTTATTATTAGACTACTAAGTCCATATCACAATACTAATTAGTGTAGTATGTTAGTTGATGATGGGGGGGGTGGTTATGGTAAAGTGTTGGAGGAAGATGTAATATTAATGACATACATAAATTTCTGGGTGGGCAAAAACCAAAAACATAGTATAAAAGGGAGTAAAGAAAAGGAGTTGGAAATGAGTCTTATTCTCACTATTTGTTTCATCTTGTTTATAAGAATTGTTGAAAAAGTCGGTTTATGTTCTACTGGTGTCTAGAAGAATAAAGACTTATTTTGATTAATATTAGTTACATTTGTGATCCTAATGTAAAGACTGGGTTTCTTCTATCAAGATACATAGTCTGCTTTTTCTGTCTGCTAGTGGAGATAGAATGGGAGCAGCTGCATCCATAGCTAGAAGGGCTGAAAATACAGTTATTTTAGTCTGTTTTATGTTAGCATGACTGGTGTCTTTGTTTTGTTAGTGCCAGTATTCAAAAGGAAGAAAGTTCAATTTTTACTTCAAATTAATATTAGTTCCATAGAGATGTGTGCAATTATATTCTTTAGCAGCTACAAGTGGAAAAATATCTTCATATTTATCTATTTATTTATTTATTAAAATGTTTCACTTTAAATTCATATTATGGATATGCTGAGTCTAGGCTGGTGTGCTTTCTGTACAGAGTCTGCATGCCCTCCCTGTGTTTTCTTGGGTTCCCACCAGGTGCTACGGTTTCTTGCTACATTCCAAAGACATGCAATAGATGGACTGGATACTCTAAATTGGCCATGGGTGTGAATGTGTGTGCAAGTGTGTGGTGTGGAAGAACCTTGGATCTAGATGACTGCCACTGGTGAAGTAACACATCAACCCCATGTGTAAAAAAATTGGAAAAAAGGGTTTCTGGATGGATGGATGGATGGATGGATGGATGGATGGATGGATAAGTTGAAGTCCATTTCTATTAATGGTAATTGTTTAAATAGTGGTAGTAAAGGAGTGCATTAATGAATTAATTAAGGATAAATAAAGGAGACAAGCTCCGGGATTTATTAAACTCCTTGCAAGAATAGTGCTATTCCTGCATGGAGTAGTTTGTGTCCATGTAGAACAGCAGCGTGCCTTGCATATGCATGAAGGCATGCTGCTGTTTAACCCACACCAAGACAAACTGTGTATGAATATAGGGTCATGTCCAAGCAGTGCACGGACACTAAACACGCCCCCTGCGCTCAGAAAGTGCTGTACAGTACTTTCTAAGCTATACTGGCATAATATTAGAGCTTTCCTCTAATATTATGCCAGTATTTCAGTGTCCATGGACACTGAAATGTAAAATTGACCATTCCAGTGTCTGCAGTCACTGAAATGAAAACGGTAGGAGTAAAGCAATATAGGCTGTGACTCACAGCTTCTGTGACACACCTCCTGTATTACTAAAGCACAGTATGGCACTTCTGTCTCCTGCAAAAGCAGGAAATGTCTGCAAATGCACACATAACAGAGGATAAATCCCCCAACAGTTAAAAAGCACAAGCACAGCCCCACAGACACACAAAGTTGACAGAAAACATGTCATGCATCAGCATGAAACACACATAGAAGCCAGAAAGCCCAAGCAATGCCAGTATTTCACAAATACAGTCCCAACTAGTTGTCAGAACTCCACAATACACATCCATATAACCTAAAATATAATAATAATATATACTTATTTGTAATATCCTAAGGAATGTTTAAGTGTAGCTAACATGGTATGTACATTATGGCCGTCCCCTTAGTATAGCTTAAACATCCCATAGGAGCTAAATGACTGAAACAGTGTAGTGGTTAGAGTTGCAGCTTTACATGCAGGTGCTCATGGTTTGAGTCCCAAAACAAGCAACTTATTTTTCCCATGTGAAAGTAGTGTTGAAATTATTTTAGTAAACTTAAATTATGTAGCAACTATTTTTATGTCAACCAGGGTGGTATAGTAGTTCCAAAACTGAGATCTAAGTGTAGAAAAATGTGAAACCCCCATATAAACACAAATGCCCCATACAGTAGAGTCACACAAGAATATAATGTAATGAAAGCACATAGGGGGATCTCATGGAAAGTAAGCCTAAAATTATAATGTGTATGTAAATATTATATTATATTATACAATGACTGGACATTAACATACAGAAAAAAAGTACTCCAATTGGCCAGGCCAACCAGAGTGCCTGTTGTAAATTCGAGCGTATACTAACGGAAAAAGGTCCGTTTGCCTGTATATTTGCCCATGTGTATATCTCCTATTCTTAGATTTTTCTCTGCAGAGATATCAACGGAGAAACGAAGATCTCCGTTGCTTTTTTTAACATATCTCCCTATGTTTCAAGATTTGAAGAACTCGTATAACATAGCATGATATCATAAAAAAATGCAACAGAGATCTTCCTTTCAACAGAGAAAGGAAGATCTCCATTGCTGTTGTTCAACTTGTATAACATACCGAGATATGTAAAAAAAAAGCAATAGAGATCTCCCTATCTCTGTTGCTACCTCTGCACAGCACTGATGTACTGCATAAGCATGGAAACATGTCCCTTACACATGCACAGTACATCAGAAATGCCCCAGGATACCAGAAAACCATGGAAGGGCAGCACAGAGGCATTATACAATGACATTTTTAAGAAAAGTAAGTATTGTTTTCCTTAAATAATGTCATTGTATAATAGCAATAACCCACGGCCGGGTGTGGGCAATGCTGGATTTACCAATGGCTGGCTTTGTTTGGTCACTCAGGCTTTGCCCTCATGACCACACCACACCAACTGTGGGTAAATCCAGCATTACCTGAACCAAGCTGTGGGTTATTGCTTAAATATAACATTATAAGTATTGTTGTGTCTTTCGGCTTTTCCCGGTTAGGGGTCGCCACAGCGGAACTCCAGTCCGCTAATGATTGGCAGTTGATTTTTACGTGCTGAGATGCCAGTCCTAATGCACAACCTTCAACGAAGGTACACCCATTCACGCATATCTCCACGCAGAAGACGCTCTAGCTGAGAGTGGAACCGGTCAGCGTCTTACTGTGAGGCGAAAACGCTACCGCAGCACCACCACCGCGGATATAACATTATAAGTATAATATGCTTAAACATGCCTTAATCAGTCTGTATCCATCAGACCTTGTTCTGCCCAGCAACAAAACACTCAGTGCTGCTATTTCTCAAACCCCAGATGCTGTTCTTTACAATCATAGCAAAGTGTCACTAGACGATGTGAGACATGAGAAATTGCACTGCTTTAACAAACATATCCAGCATTCATGTCATTTAACATTAATAAAGAAAACAGCAGTCCCCAGTGTTGAGCCAATCACCCCAAACATGACAGTCAGAGGAATGTACCACTACACCATGTGAGCTATAACAGCTAATGTTGCATTTTCAAACATGTCATGCAATACAGGGATGCAACATAAGGGAGAAAGCTTTGTGAAATCTTTTGTGTATTGTATATAGACATATACACACACAAAGACATACACACACACACACACACACACACACACACACATATATATATATATATATATATATATATATATATATATATATATATAGATAGATATGTATGTCTGATGAAACATATATGTGGAAAAGTAGAGTCAAAAAACAAACAAACAAAAAAAAAAAAAAAAATATATATATATATATATATATATATATAAAATATAAAGGAAGAAAAAAAAACAAAAAATATATATATATATATATATATATATATATATATATATGGGTCTACTGTATAAGTTCAAAAATACACTTCTTCGAACACACAGTAGACCCTGGGTTACTCAAAAGTGCGCTTAATCAAAAGGGCACTTTCGTGAAACCCGCTTCAGCGAATGGGCTGCTACGGACTTTAGAGCAGTAATTACGGACCTTAGGGTTAGGGCGCGGGTCATGGTAAGGGGATAGCTAGTAGGGCTATCCCCTTACCATGACCCATGCCCTAACCCTAAGGTCTATGACTACCGCACCACAGTGGAGGACAGGCTATCCTCCACTGTGGTGCAGTAGTCACAGACCTTAGGGTTAGGGTCATGGTAAGGGGATAGCCCTACTAGCTGTCCCCTTACCATGACCCGCATCCTAACCCTAAAGTCTGTAACAACCGCACCACAGTGGAGGGCATAGCATGTTTTCCTGCTGCCCTCCACTGTGCTGCGATTGGTTCATAGAAACTGAGTTTGCAAAAGTGCACTTTCGCATAACTGAGCGGTCTACTGCTTTTTTTTTAATAAGCGGTATTCGATGAAAAGCAATACACCCATATATATGTATATATATATATATATATATATATATATATATATATATATATATATATATATATATATATGGGAACACTTTACATGTTCAAATTACTGAAAGCTCATATTGCATATGGTAGAGACCATATAGATTCATAGGTTCATAGATTAGTACTAGGCTAACTGCCCTTGTGAACCATTTTAAGCCTAGCAAATTATTCCTTGTGAGACTCAAACTCTGTACCTTGTGTTTGCAAGGCAAACACCTTAACCATTAGGCTACCATATGCTTGAGCTTTCAGTAACTTTGATTCTTAAGAAGTTAACTTGTGACTGTTACTGCCATTTCACACTGAGCTAATTGGAGGAAGTCAGAGGAAGGGCACTGAGCTAACTAATCTGTGATATATAACATTAAGTATCCTGTTTTTTCCTTATTTCTGAATTATTTATAGCACTTTTATTTTATTCACTGTGTGTGAGGTATTAAGAAAAATTATCTACAATTATTTAGCATTTGGTTGGGTTTGTTTGTTCTGATTTCTTGCGAGAGGTGTATCATATAACTTGTTTGCATTTAAAAGCATTCTCTAGAGTCTCCTTGATCCTATATTTGCCTAAACATTTCTGCAGTTTTTTTCTACATAAGGAGTGTTGGTAGTGTAGCATTGTCCATATTCAGGCTTGTGTTTTGGGCATAGTTGTTTGTTAGTAGAGGCTGTGTGTCTGAGCACATGTCCCAGGCCATCATAGCTTAGCCAAGGCCAGTATAGCATTTCAGTGAGAGTGAACTGTTTGTGGTCTTTGGCTGACTAGGGTTGCCTGGAAAACGCCTTGCAATAAGCACCTCATTGTTCTTTCAAGCTTTTTTAAAGTTGTTTCAGGTTTTAACTTTGTTACTTAAGAAGTTAACTTGTGACTATTAATGCCATTTCACACTGAGCTAATTGGAGGAAGTCAGAGGAAGGGCTCTGAACTAACTAATCTGTGCTATATAACATTAAGTATCCTGTTTTTTACTTATTTCTGAGTTATTTATAGAACTTTCATTTTACTCACTCTGTGTGAAGTATTAAGTAGAATTTTTTACAATTGTTAAGCATCTGCTTGGGTTTGCTTGTTCTGATTTCCTCCTAGGAGTGTATCATATAACTTGTTAGCATTTAAAAGCATTCTCTAGAGTCTCCTTGATCCTTTATCTGTTTAAACATTTCTGCAGTTTTTTCTACCTAAGTAGAGATGGTAGTGTAGCATTGTCTATATTCAGGCTTGTGTTTTGAGCCTACATGTTTGTTAGTAGAGGCTGTGTCTGAGCACATATCCAAGGCCATCATAGCTTAGCTAAGGCCAATATAGCATTTCAGTGAGAAAGAATAGTTTATGGTTATTGGCTGACTGGGGTTGCCTGGACTACAACTTTGAGTAAGCACCTCATTGGTTCGTTCAAGCTTTTTTAAAGTTGTTTCAGGTTTCAGCTTTGTTACTTAAAAAGTTAACTTGTGACTTTTTCTGACATGTCACACTGAGCTAATCGGAGGAAATTGGAGAAAGGGCTCTGAGCTAACTCATTTGTAATATATAACATTATGTATCTTGTTTTTTGCTTATTTTTTGAGATATTTATAGGACTTTTATTTTACTCAGTGTGTGTGAGGTATTAAGTAGAATTCTCTACAATTGTTAAGCATCTGGTTGGGTTTGTTTGTTCTGATTTCCTGCTAGGAGTGTATCATATAAATTGTTTGCATTTAAAATCATTCTCTAGAGTCTCCTTGATCCTTTATCTGTTTAAATATTTCTGCATTTTTTCTACTTAAGTAGCATTGCTACTGTAGCATTGTCCATATACAGGCTTGTGTTTTGGGCCTAGTTGTTTGTTAGTATAGGCTGTGTGTCTGAGCACATGTCCCAGGCCATCATACCTTAGCCATGGCTAGTATAGCATTTCAGTGAGAGTGAATCATTTGTGGTCATTGGCTGACTGGGGATGCCTGGACTATGCCTTGGAGTATTCACCTCATTGGTTCTTTCAAGCATTTTTTAAAGCTGTTTCAGGTTTCAACTTTGTTACTTAAGAAGTTAACTTGTGAATGTTTCTGCCGTTTCACATTGAGCTAATTAGATGAAGATGGAGAAGGGCTCTGAGCTAACTAATCTGTGATATGTAACATTAAGTATACTGTTTTTTGCTTATTTCTGAGTTATTTATAGCACTTTTATTTTACTCACTGTGTGTGAGGTATTAAGTAGAATATTCTCCAATTCTTAAGCATCTGGTTGGGTTTGTTTGTTCTGATTTCCTGCTAGGAGTGTGTCATGTAACTTATTTGCTTTTAAAAGCATTCCCTAGAGTCTCCTTGATCCTTTATCTGTATAAACATTTCTGCAGATTTTTCTACCTAAGTAGTGTTGGTAGTGCAGCATTGTCCATATTCAGGCTTGTGTTTTGGGATGAGTTGTTTGTTAGTAGAGGCTGTGTGTCTGAGAACATGTCCCAGTCCATCATAGCTTAGCCAAGGCCAGTATAGCATTTCAGTGAGAGTGAATTGTTTGTGGTCATTGGCTGACTGGGGTTTGCTGGACTACGCCTTGGAGTAATCACCCCATTGGTTCTTTCAAGCTTTTTTTTTAAGTTGTTTCAGGTTTCAACTTACTTACTTAAGAAGTTAACCTTTGACTGTTTCTACCATTTCACTCGAAGCTATTTGGAGGAATTCGGAGGAATGGCTCTGAGCTAACTAATCTGTGATATATAACATTAAGTATCCTGTTTTTTTTTTTTTTGCTTATTTCTGAGCTATTTATAGCAATTTTATTTTACTCACTGTGTGTGAGGTATTAAGTAGAATTTTCTACAATTGTTAAGCATCTGGTTGGGTTTGTTTGTTCTGATTTCCTGATAGGAGTGTATCATATAACTTGCTTGCATTTAAAAGCATTCTCTAGAGTCTCCTTGATCCTTTATCTGTTTAAACATTTTGGCAGTTTTTTCTACTTAAGCAATGTTGCTACCGTAGCATTGTCCATATTCAGGCTTGTGTTTTGGGCCTAGTTGTTTGTTAGTAGAGGCTGTGTGTCTGAGCACATGTCCCATGCCATCGTACCTTAGCCAAGGCCAGTATAGCATTTCAGTGAGAGTGAATCGTTTGTGGTCATTGTCTAACTGGGGTTGCCTGGACTATGCCATGGAGTAATCACCTCATTGGTTCTTTCAAGCTTTTTTTAAAGTTGCTTCAGGTTCAACTTTGTTACTTAAGAAGTTAACTTGTGACTGTTTCTGCCATTTCACACTGAACTAATCAAAAGAAGTCAGTGGAAGGGCACTGAGCTAACTAATCTGTGATATATAACATTAAGTATTCTGTTTTTTGCTTATTTCTGAGTTATTTATAGCACTTTTATTTTACTCACTGTTTGTGAGATATTAAGTAGAATATTCTACAATTCTTACGCATCTGGTTGGGTTTGTCTGATCTGATTTCCTGCTAGGAGTGTATCATGCAACTTATTAGCATTTAAACGTATTCTCTAGAGTCTCCTTGACCCTTTATCTGTTTAAACATTTCTGAAGATTTTTCTACCTAAGTAGTGTTGGTAGTGTAGCATTGTCCATATTCAGGCTTGTGTTTTGGGCCTAGTTGTTTGTTAGTAGAGGCTGTATATCTGAACACATGTCCCATTCCATCGTAGCTTAGCCAAGACCAGTATAGCATTTCAGTGAGTGTGAATTGTTTGTGGTCATTGGCTGACTGGTGTTGCCTGGACTACGCCTTGGAGTAAGCACCTCATTGGTTCTTTCAAGCTATTTTTAAAGTTGTTTCAGATTTCAACTTTGTTACTTAAGAAGTTAATTTGTGACTTTTTCTGCCATTGCACACTGAGCTAATCGGATGAAGTCAGAGGAAGGGCTCTGAGCTAACTAATCCATGATATATAACATTAAGTATCCTGTTTTTTCCTTTTTTCTGAGTTATTTATAAGAATCTTATTTTACTCACTGTGTGTGAGGTATTGAGTAGAATTTTCTACAATTGTTAAGCATCTGGTTGGGTTTGTTTGTTCTGTTTTCATGCTAGGAGTGTATCATATAACTTATTTGCATTTAAAAGCATTCTCTAGAGACTCCTTGATCCTTTATCTGTTTAACCATTTCTGCAGTTTTTTTCTACCTAAGTAGTGCTGGTAGTGTAGCATTGTCCATAATCAGGATTGTGTTTTGGGCATGGTTGTTTGTTAGTAGAGGCTGTGTGTCTGAGCACATGTCCCAGGCCATCATAGCTAAGCCAAGGCCAGTATAGCATTTCAGTGAGAGTAAATCATTTGTGTTCATTGGCTGACTGGGGTTGCCTGGACTACTCCTTGGAGTAATCACCTCATTGTTTCTTTCAAGCTTTTTTTTAAAGTTGTTTCAGGATTCAACTTTGTTACTTAAGAAATTAACTTTTGACTGTTTCTGCCGTTTCACACTGAGCTAATCAGATGAAGTGCTCTGAGCTAACTAATCTATGATATATAACATTAAATATCCTGTTTTTTGTTTATTTCTGAGTTATTTATAATAATTTTATTTTACTCACTGTGTGTGAGGCAATAGGTAGAATATTCTCCAATCCTTAAGCATCTGGTTGGGTTTGTTTGTTCTGATTTCCTGCTAGGAGTGTGTCATGTAACTTATTTGCATTTAAAAGCATTCTCTAGAGTCTCCTTGACCCTTTATCTGTATAAACATTTCTGCAGATTTTTCTACCTAAGTAGTGTTGGTAGTGCAGCATTGTCCATATTCAGGCTTGTGTTTTGGGCCGAGTTGTTTGTTAGTAGAGGCTGTGTGTCTGAGAACATGTCCCAGTCCATCATAGCTTAGCCAAGGCCAGTATAGCATTTCAGTGAGAGTGAGAAGGAGAACAAGAGTAGAAAACCAGTAAAAAATCACAATAGGAAGCCCAAAAGAGAATGCCAGCAAACTGTACTCAGTAAAAAATGAACGCAGTTTTATTTTTTATGAAAAAGCGTTTTCGCTACAAACAACAATGCAGCTTCTTCAGATAAAAATTCGAAAAAAGAACTTACAAATTTAAATACACTTAACAGGAAATAGTAATTTTACGTCACTAGGTAATCACACCCTGTCATCTTACTAAACCCTCCTCCACAGATGTACACTAGGCTAATACAGCCCACAAACCTCAGAGTAATTGCTTAACAGAAAAAACAGCATCAAAAATCACTCAGAAAAAAGTGTAATAATAAAATTCTCTAATTATAAAATAAATTAAAAATTAGAAGATATGTAATTTAAATAATACAAAAACTACCTCAAATAACTACGTAGCTTTAAAACCGCATTAATATTGCAGTTTTCATTGAGTCCCGGAGCTTTAAAGGCATTCAAAGAAAGTTGCCATTCGAGCTCACGGGACTCTAGCATTAGTGACAGTGGTCCACCCCTAATGCTTCCTTGTAAATGATCAATACCCATAAAGGAGAAAGCGTGTCCTGTATTCTTATCGACATGCTTAGCTAAAGCATTATCCCCTTTGTTTTTCTTTATAGCGTACATATGCTGGTAAATACGCTCTCTGAGCTTGCGGTCCGTCTTCCCAATATAGAAGCCAGGACAGCAAACACAGAATGCAGCATAAACAACAGAACAAGTTTGACAATTAATCTTATGGTTAATATGGAATTTCCTATTCCCAATTGTAAAAGAACTCCCAGGTCTAATGTACTTACAATAGTTACAAGAGCCACACTTAAATGTCCCTTTTTGACTACTGAAAGAAGAGTCAATGCCTTTTCTTTGTACCAGTTCTTTAAGGTTACTATCCCTTTTAAATACTACTAAAGGGGATGAACCCAATTTTTCAACTAGGTCAGCTGAACTAGAAATGAAGTGCCAGTTCTTTTTAATGATGGACAATATGGCCATGGCATTAACATTAAATGTAATGACAAAGCTAAGATTGAACTGTTTATCACCTTGTATGTGGTTCAGATTTTGCACTACATTGGATGGAATGTTATCAGTAGGAGGTAAAACATCCTGAATTTCAATCCTTAAAGGGGGAGACTGGTCTAAAAGGGGCTTAAAATAGCCTTTGGACCTTTTCAAACTAACTTCATTAAACAACTCATCGAACAATTGAGTAGGATACCCACGTTTACAAAACATATCCTTCAGAAGGGAGCATTCAGTAAGGAAGCTAGATAAAGTACTGCACATTCTTACAGCTCGGACCAGCTGGCCCTTCATAATAGCCCTTTTCTGTCTATATGGGTGTGAACTTGAAAAGTGCAAAAGTGAATTGCAATAGGTCGGCTTTCTGTAAATGGAAGATGTTAATACATCAAGCCCCTTGACCAACTTCACATCAAGGTAATCTATCTCCTTTGTAGAAAAGTTAGAAGTAAACTTCAAAAAAGTGGTAGTTTGATTAATAATGTTAACAAAGATATCCGCACTACCTGTATCCCCCTTAAAAAGGATGAAAATATCATCCAAGAATCTAGTGTAAAAGGTGATATACTTCGTCAACTCAAGATTACAAAAAACAAAATTTTTCTCCCAAAAAGCGACAAAAAGATTCGCCACGCTAGCACCACAGGGTGAGCCCATGGCCACACCCTGTTTTTGCAAGTAAATCTCCTTGTCAAAGATGAAAAAATTAGATGTAAGGACAATTTCCAACAACTCAGTGACCAAGTCAATTTCCGACTTTGAAGCTCCCAATTCAGCCAACAACATCCCAATCCATTCCACTGCCTCTATATGTGGAATGGAGGTATACAGATCAACTACATCGATCGTTAAGAAATTGTTGTGGCTATCGAAGGGAATTTTGTTGATGTTGCTAAGGAATGACCATGAGTCCTTACAAATACTTGGGATTTGTCTAATGTATTTAGACAAAATGCTGTCTATGAATCTTGAGCACGGGTGGGTCATCGATGAACGACCATCGACCAAGGCTCTCATGGGAGGGTTTAAGGCATCCTTATGGATCTTAGGGATGCCAAACATAACAGGGATTTTGGCTGGGAAGATGTCAATAAAATTGTATAAATCAATGTCAATCTTTTCACCCAAGTATAAGCATTCTCTAGAGTCTCCTTGACCCTTTATCTGTATAAACATTTCTGCAGATTTTTCTACCTAAGTAGTGTTGGTAGTGCAGCATTGTCCATATTCAGGCTTGTGTTTTGGGCCGAGTTGTTTGTTAGTAGAGGCTGTGTGTCTGAGAACATGTCCCAGTCCATCATAGCTTAGCCAAGGCCAGTATAGCATTTCAGTGAGAGTGAATTGTTTGTGGTCATTGGCTGACTGGGGTTTGCTGGACTACCCCTTGGAGTAATCACCCCATTGGTTCTTTCAAGCTTTTTTTTTAAGTTGTTTCAGGTTTCAACTTACTTACTTAAGAAGTTAACCTTTGACTGTTTCTGCCATTTCACTCGAAGCTATTTGGAGGAATTCGGAGGAAGGGCTCTGAGCTAACTAATCTGTGATATATAACATTAAGTATCCTGTTTTTTTTTTTGCTTATTTCTGAGCTATTTATAGCAATTTTATTTTACTCACTGTGTGTGAGGTATTAAGTAGAATTTTCTACAATTGTTAAGCATCTGGTTGGGTTTGTTTGTTCTGATTTCCTGCTAGGAGTGTATCATATAACTTATTTGCATTTAAAAGCATTCTCTAGAGACTCCTTGATCCTTTATCTGTTTAACCATTTCTGCAGTTTTTTTCTACCTAAGTAGTGCTTTTAGTGTAGCATTGTCCATAATCAGGATTGTGTTTTGGGCGTGGTTGTTTGTTAGTAGAGGCTGTGTGTCTGAGCACATGTCCCAGGCCTCATAGCTAAGCCAAGGCCAGTATAGCATTTCAGTGAGAGTAAATCATTTGTGTTCATTGGCTGACTGGGGTTGCCTGGACTACTCCTTGGAGTAATCACATCATTGTTTCTTACAAGCTTTTTTTTAAAGTTGTTTCAGGATTCAACTTTGTTACTTAAGAAGTTAACTTTTGACTGTTTCTGCCGTTTCACACTGAGCTAATCAGATGAAGTGCTCTGAGCTAACTAATCTGTGATATATAACATTAAATATCCTGTTTTTTGTTTATTTCTGAGTTATTTATAATAATTTTATTTTACTCACTGTGTGTGAGGCAATAGGTAGAATTTTCTACAATTGTTAAGCATCTGGTTGGGTTTGTTTGTTCTGAATTCCTTCTAGGAGTGTATCATATAACTTGTTTTCATTTAAAAGCATTCTCTAGAGTCTGCTTGATCCTTTATCTGTTTAAACATTTCTGCAGTTTTTTTACCTAAGTAGTATTGGTAGTGTAGCATTGTCCATATTCAGGCTTGTTTTTTGTTAGTAGAGGCTGTGTGTCTGAGCACATGTCCTAGGCCATCCTACATTAGCCAGGGCCAGTATGTTATTTCAGTGAGAGTGAAGCATGTGTGGTCAATGGCTGACTGGGGTTGCCTGGACTACACCTTGGAGTAATCACCTCATTGGTTCTTTCAAGCTAAGTTGTTTCAGGTTTCGATTTGTTACTTAAGAAGTTAACTTGTGACTGTTTCTGCCATTTCACACTGAACTAATTGGAGGAAGTCGGAGGAAGGGCTCTGAGCTAACTTATCTGTGATATATAACACTAAGTATCCTGTTTTTTTGCTTATTTCTGAGTTATTTATAGCACTTTTATTTTCCTCACTGTGTGCGAGGTATTAAGTAGAATTTTCAACAATTGTTAAGCATCTGGTTGGGTTTTTTTGTTCTGATTTCCTGCTAGGAGTGTGTCATGTAACTTATTTGCATTTAAAAGCATTCTCTAGAGTCTCCTTGATCCGTTATCTATTTAAACATTTCTGCAGTTTTTTTCTACCTAAGTAGTGTTGGTCGTGTAGCATTGTCCATATTCAGGCTTGTGTTTTAGGCCTAGATGTTTGTTAGTAGAGGCTGTATTTCTCAGCACATGTCCAAGTCCATCATAGCTTAGCCAAGGCCAGTATAGCATTTCAGTGAGAGTGAATTGTTTGTGGTCATTGGCTGACTGGGGTTGCCTGGACTATGCCTTGGAGTAAGCACCTCATTGGTTCTTTCAAGCTTTTTTTAAAGTCATTTCAAATTTCAACTTTGCTACTTAAGATGTTAACTTGTGACTGTTTCTGCCATTTCACACTGAGCTAATTGGAGGAAGTCAGAGGAAGGGCTCTGAGCTAAGTATTCTGTGATATATAACATTAAGTATCCTGTTTTTTGATTTTTTTCTGAGTTATTTATAGGACTTTTATTTTAATCACTGTGTGTGAGGTATTAAGTAGAATTTTCTACAATTGTTAAGCATCTGGTTGGGTTTGTTTGTTCTGTTTTCCTGCTAGGAGTGTATCAAAAATCTGTTTGCATTAAAAAGCATTCTATAGAGTCTCCTTGATCCTTTATCTGTTTAAACATTGCTGCAGTTTTTTCTACCTAAGTAGTGCTGGTAGTGTAGCATTGTCCATATTCAGGATTGTGTTTTGGGCCTAGTTGTTTGTTTGTAGAGGCTGTGTGTCTGAGCACATGTCCCAGGCCATCATAGCTTAGCCAAGGCCAGTATAGCATTTCAGTGAGAATGAATCATTTGTGGTCATTGGCTGACTGTGGTTGCCTGGACTATGCCTTGGAGTAACCACCTCATTGGTTCTTTCAAGCTTTTTTTTTAAGTTGTTTCAGGTTTCAACTTTGTTACTTAAGAAGTTAACTTGTGACTGTTTCTGCCATTTCACACTGAGCTATTCAGAGGAATTCGAGGAACAGCTCTGAGCTAATTAATCTGTGATATATAGCATTACGTATCCTGTTTTTTGGTTATTTTTGAGTTATTTATAGCACTTTTATTTTACTGACTGTGTGTGAGGTATTAAGTAGAATTTTCTACAATTGTTAAGCATCTGGTTGGGTTTGTTTGTTCTGATTTCCTGCTAGGAGTGTATCATGTAACTTGTTTGCATTTAAAAGCATTCTCTAGAGTATGCTTGATCCTTGATCTGTTAAAACATTTCTGCATTTTTTTCTACCTAAGTAGTTTTGGCAGGTTAGCATTGTCCATATTCAGGCTTGTGTTTTGAGCCTACCTGTTTGTTAGTAGAGGCTGTCTGTCTGAGCACATATCCCAGGCCATAATAGCCTAGCTAATGCCAGTATAGCATTTCAGTGAGAGTGAATTGTTTGTGGTCATTAGCTGACTGGGGTTACCTGGACTATGCCTTGGAGTAATCACCTCATTGGTTCTTTCAAGCTTTTCTTTTAAAGTTGTTTCAGGTTTCAACATTGTTACTTAAGAAGTTAACTTTTGACTGTTTCTGCCGTTTCACACTGAGCTAATCAGATGAAGTGCTCTGAGCTAACTAATCTGTGATATATAACATTAAATATCCTGTTTTTTGTTTATTTCTGAGTTATTTATAATAATTTTATTTTACTCACTGTGTGTGAGGCAATAGGTAGAATTATCTACAATTGTTAAGCATCTGGTTGGGTTTGTTTGTTCTGAATTCCTGCTAGGAGTGTATCATATAACTTGTTTTCATTTAAAAGCATTCTCTAGAGTCTGCTTGATCCTTTATCTGTTTAAACATTTCTGAAGATTTTTCTACCTAAGTATTGTTGGTAGTGTAGCATTGTCCATATTCAGGCTTGTGTTTTGGGCCTAGTTGTTTGTTAGTAGAGGCTGTATATCTGAACACATGTCCCATTCCATCGTAGCTTAGCCAAGACCAGTATAGCATTTCAGTGAGTGTGAATTGTTTGTGGTCATTGGCTGACTGGTGTTGCCTGGACTACGCCTTGGAGTAAGCACCTCATTGGTTCTTTCAAGCTATTTTTAAAGTTGTTTCAGATTTCAACTTTGTTACTTAAGAAGTTAATTTGTGACTTTTTCTGCCATTGCACACTGAGCTAATCGGATGAAGTCAGAGGAAGGGCTCTGAGCTAACTAATCCATGATATATAACATTAAGTATCCTGTTTTTTCCTTTTTTCTGAGTTATTTATAAGAATCTTATTTTACTCACTGTGTGTGAGGTATTGAGTAGAATTTTCTACAATTGTTAAGCATCTGGTTGGGTTTGTTTGTTCTGTTTTCATGCTAGGAGTGTATCATATAACTTATTTGCATTTAAAAGCATTCTCTAGTGACTCCTTGATCCTTTATCTGTTTAACCATTTCTGCAGTTTTTTTCTACCTAAGTAGTGCTGGTAGTGTAGCATTGTCCATAATCAGGATTGTGTTTGGGCATGGTTGTTTGTTAGTAGAGGCTGTGTGTCTGAGCACATGTCCCAGGCCATCATAGCTAAGCCAAGGCCAGTATAGCATTTCAGTGAGAGTAAATCATTTGTGTTCATTGGCTGACTGGGGTTGCCTGGACTACTCCTTGGAGTAATCACCTCATTGTTTCTTTCAAGCTTTTTTTTAAAGTTGTTTCAGGATTCAACTTTGTTACTTAAGAAATTAACTTTTGACTGTTTCTGCCATTTCACACTGAGCTAATCAGATGAAGTGCTCTGAGCTAACTAATCTGTGATATATAATATTAAATATCCTGTTTTTTGTTTATTTCTGAGTTATTTATAATAATTTTATTTTACTCACTGTGTGTGAGGCAATAGGTAGAATATTCTCCAATCCTTAAGCATCTGGTTGGGTTTGTTTGTTCTGATTTCCTGCTAGGAGTGTGTCATGTAACTTATTTGCATTTAAAAGCATTCTCTACAGTCTCCTTGACCCTTTATCTGTATAAACATTTCTGCAGATTTTTCTACCTAAGTAGTGTTGGTAGTGCAGCATTGTCCATATTCAGGCTTGTGTTTTGGGCCGAGTTGTTTGTTAGTAGAGGCTGTGTGTCTGAGAACATGTCCCAGTCCATCATAGCTTAGCCAAGGCCAGTATAGCATTTCAGTGAGAGTGAATTGTTTGTGGTCATTGGCTGACTGGGGTTTGCTGGACTACGCCTTGGAGTAATCACCCCATTGGTTCTTTCAAGCTTTTTTTTTAAGTTGTTTCAGGTTTCAACTTACTTACTTAAGAAGTTAACCTTTGACTGTTTCTGCCATTTCACTCGAAGCTATTTGGAGGAATTCGGAGGAAGGGCTCTGAGCTAACTAATCTGTGATATATAACATTAAGTATCCTGTTTTTTTTTTTTTGCTTATTTCTGAGCTATTTATAGCAATTTTATTTTACTCACTGTGTGTGAGGTATTAAGTAGAATTTTCTACAATTGTTAAGCATCTGGTTGTGTTTGTTTGTTCTGATTTCCTGCTAGGAGTGTATCATATAACTTATTTGCATTTAAAAGCATTCTCTAGAGACTCCTTGATCCTTTATCTGTTTAACCATTTCTGCAGTTTTTTTCTACCTAAGTAGTGCTGGTAGTGTAGCATTGTCTTATTTAAAAGCTTTTTGAGTGCTTGCTTTGAGCATTCTGGCCATTACTTAGCCAGGCCAAATTTTATTTCATT
>NC_056740.1:442757201-442901041 GCF_019279795.1 Protopterus annectens
AAGCTTTTTTAAAGTTGTTTCAGGTTTCAAGTTTGTTACTTAAGAAAATAAGTTGTGACTGTTTCAGCCATTTCACACTGAGCTATTCGGAAGAAGGGCTCTGAGCTAAGTAATCTGTGATATATAACATTAAGTATCCTGTTTTTTTGCTTATTTCTGAGTTATTTATAGGACTTTCATTTTTCACGCTGTGTGTGAGATATTAAGTAGAATTTTCTGCAATTGTTAACCATCTGGTTGGGTTTGTTTGTTCTGATTTCCTGCTAGGAATGTATCATATAAATTGTTTGCATTTAAAAGCCTTCTCTAGAGTCTCCTTGATCCCTTTTTTGTTTAAACATTTCTTCAGTTTTTTTCTACCTAGGTAGTGTTGGTAGTGTAGCATTGCTTATATTCAGGCTTGTTTTTGTGCCTAGTTTTTTGTTAGTAGAGGCTGTGTGTATGAGCAAATGTCCCAGGCCATCATAGCTTAGCCAAGGCCAGTATAGCATTTCAGTGCGAGTGAATATTTTGTGGTTATTGGCTGACAGGGGTTGCCTGGACTATGCCTTGGAGTAATCACCTCATTGTTTTTTTCAGGCTTTTTTTAAAGTTGTTTCAGGTTTCAAATTTGTTACTTAAGAAGTTAACTTTTCACTACTTTTGCCATTTCACACTGAGCTAATCGGAGGAATTCTAAGGAAGGGCTCTGAGCTATCTATTCTGTGATATATAACATTAAGAATCCTGTTTTTTGCTTATTTATGAGTTATTTATATCATTTTTATTTTACTCACTGTATGTGAGGTATTAAGTAGAATTTTCTACAATTATTTAGCATCTAGTTGGGTTTGTTTGTTCTGATTTCCTGCTAGGAGTGTATCATATAACTTGTTTTCATTTAAAAGCATTCTCTAGAGTTTCCTTGATCCTCTATCTGTTTAACCATTTCTGCAGTTTTTTTCTACCTAAGCAGTGTTGGTAGTGTAGCATTGCATGTTCCGGCTTGTGTTTTTGGCCTAGTTGTTTGTTAGTAGAGGCTGTGTTTCTGAGCCCATGCCCCAAACCATCATGGCTTAGCCAAGGCCAGTATAGCATTTCAGTGAGAGTGAATTGTTTGTGGACATTGGCTGACTGGGTTACATGTTCTACACCTTGGAGTAAGCACCACATTGGTTCTTTTAAGCTTTTTTTAAAGTTGTTTCAGATTTCAACTTTGTTACTTAAGAAGTTAACTTGATTTTTCTGCCATTTCACACTGAGCTAATCAGAGGAAGTTGGAGGAAGTGCTCTGAGCTAACTAATCTGTGATATATAACATTAAGTATCCTGTTTTTTTTTTTTTTTGCTTATTTCTGAGTTATTTATAAGACTTTTATTTTACTCACTATGTGTGATGTATTAAGTAGAATTTTCTACAACTGATAAGCATCTGGTTGGGTTTGTTTGTTCTGATTTCCTGCTAGGAGTGTGTCATATAAATTGTTTGCATTTAAAAGCATTCTCTAGCGTCTCCTTTTTCCTTTGTCTGTTTAAACATTTCTGCAGTTTTTTTCTATCTAGGTAGTGTTGATAGTGTAGCACTGTCCATATTCAGGCTTGTGTTTTGGGACTAGTTGTTTGTTAGTAGAGGCTGTGTGTCTGAGCACATGTCCCAGGCCATCATTACTTAGCCAAGGCCAGTATAGCATTTCAGTGAAAGTGAATTGTTTGTGGTCATTCACTGACTGGGGTTACATGGACTATGCCTTGGAGTAAGCACCTCATTGGTTCTTTCAAGCTTTTTTGAAAGTTGCTTCAGATTTAAACTTTATTACTTAAGAAGTTAACTTGTTGATTTTTCTGCCATTTCACACTGAGCTAATTGGAGGAAGTTGGAGGAAGTGCTCTGAGCTAACTAATCTGTGATATATAACATTAAGTATCCTGTTTTTTGCTTATTTCTGAGTTATTTATAGCACTTTTATTTTACTCACTGCGTGTGAGGTATTAAGTAGAATTTTCTACAATTGATAAGCATCTGGTTGGGTTTGTTTGTTCTGATTTCCTGCTAGGAGTGTATCATATAAATTGTTTGCATTTAAAAGCATTCTCTAGAGTCTTCTTGATCCTTTATAAGTTTAAACATTTCTTCAGTTTTTTCTACCTAAGTAGTGTTGGTAGTGTAGCATTGTTTATATTCAGGCTTGTGTTTTGGGCCTAATTGTTTGTTAGTAGAGACTGTGTGTCTGAGCTCATGTCCCAGGCCATCATAGCTTAGACAAGGCCAGTATAGCATTTCAGTGAGAGGGAATTGTTTGTGGTCATTGGCTAAATGGGGTTGCCTGAACTATGCCTTGGAGTAAGCGCCTCATTGGTCATTTCATGCTTATTTTACAGTTATTTCAGGTTTCAACTTTGTTACTTCAGAAGATAACTTGTGACTTTTTCTGCCATTTCAAACTGAACTAATTGGAGGAAGTTGAAGGAAGGGCTCTGAGCTAACTAATCTGTGATATATAACATTAAGTATCCTGTTTTTTGCTTATTTCTGAGTTATTTATAGCACTTTTATTTTACTCACTGCATGTGAGGTATTAAGTAGAATTTTCTACAATTGTTAAGCATCTGGTTGGGCTTGTTTGTTCTGATTTTCTGCTGGGAGTGTATCATATAACATGTTTGCATTTAAAAGCATTCTCTAGAGTCTCCTTGATCCATTTTTGGTTTAAACATTTCTGCAGTTTTTTCTACCTAAATAGTGTTGGTAGTGTGGCATTGTCCATCTTCAGGCTTGTGTTTTGGGCCTAGTTTTTTTTAGTAGAGGCTGTGTGTCTGATCCAATGTCCCAGGCCATCATAGCTTAGCCAAGGCCAGTATAGCATTTCAGTGAGAGTGAATTGCTTTTGGTCCTTGGCTCACTGGGGTTGCCTGCACTACTCCTTGAAGTAAGCACCTCATTGGTTCTTTCAAGCTTTTTTAAAGTTGTTTCATGTTCCAACTTTGTTACTTAAGAAGTAAATTTGCGACTGTTTCTGACATTTCACAATGAGCTAATCAGAGTAAGTCGGGGGAAGGGCTCTGAGCTAACTAATCTGTGATATAAAACATTAAGTATCCTGTTTTTTGCTTATTTCTGAGTTATTTATAGCACTTTTATTTTACTCACTGTGTGTGAAGTATTGAGTAGAATTTTCTACAATTGGTAAGCATTTGGTTGGGTTTGTTTGTTCTGATTTCCTGCTAGGAGTGTATTGTATAACCTGTTTGCATTTAAAAGCATTCCCTAGAGTTTCCTTGTTCTTTTATCTGTTTAAATATTTCTGCAGTTTTTTCTACCTAAGGAGTGTTGGTAGTATAGCGTTGTATATTCAGGCTTGTGTTTTGTGCCTAGTTTTTTTTTTAGTAGAGGCTGTGTGTCTCAGCACATGTCCCTAGCCATCATAGCTTAGCCAAGGCCAGTATAGCATTTCAGTAAGAGTGAATTGTTTGTGGTCATTGGCTGATTGGGGTTGCCTACACTAGTCCTTGGAGTAAGCACCTAATTGGTTCTTTCAAGCTTTTTTAAAGTTGTTTCAGGTTCCAACTTTGTTACATAAGAAGTAAACTTGTGACTGTTTCTGACATTTCACAATGAGATAATCGGAGGAAGTCGGAGGAAGGGCTCTGAGCTAATTAATCTGTGATATAAAATATTAAGTATCCTGTTTTTTGCTTATTTCTGAGTTATTTATAGCACTTTTATTTTACTCACTGTGTGTGAGGTATTAAGTAGAATTTTCTACAATTGGCAAGCATTTGGTTGAGTTTTTTTGTTCTGATTTCCTGCTAGGAGTGTATCGTATAAGCTGTTTGCATTTAAAAGCATTCCCTAGAGTTTCCTTGATCTTTTATCTGTTTAAATATTTCTGCAGTTTTTTCTACCTAAGGAGTGTTGGTAGTATAGCGTTGTATATTCAGGCTTGTGTTTTGTGCCTAGTTTTTTTTTTTAGTAGAGGCTGTGTGTCTCAGCACATGTCCCTAGCCATCATAGCTTAGCCAAGGCCAGTATAGCATTTCAGTAAGAGTGAATTGTTTGTGGTCATTGGCTGATTGGGGTTGCCTACACTAGTCCTTGGAGTAAGCACCTCATTGGTTCTTTCAAGCTTTTTTAAAGTTGTTTCAGGTTCCAACTTTGTTACTTAAGAAGTAAACTTGTGACTGTTTCTGACATTTCACAATGAGATAATCGGAGGAAGTCGGAGGAAGGGCTCTGAGCTAACTAATCTGTGATATAAAATATTAAGTATCCTGTTTTTTGCTTATTTCTGAGTTATTTATAGCACTTTTATTTTACTCACTGTGTGTGAGGTATTAAGTAGAATTTTCTACAATTGGCAAGCATTTGGTTGGGTTTGTTTGTTCTGATTTCCTGCTAGGAGTGTATCATATATCTTGTTTGCATTTAAAAGCATTCCCTAGAGTTTCCTTGATCCTTTATCTGTTTAAATATTTCTGCAGTTTGTTCAACGTAAGGAGTGTTGGCAGTGTAGAATTGTATATTCCGGCTTGTGTTTTGGGCCTAGACATTTGTTAGTAGAGGCTATGTGTCTAAGCCCTTGTCCCAGGCCATCATAGCTTAGCCAAGGCCAGTATAACATTTCAGTGAGAGTAAATTGTTTGTGGTCATTGGCTGACTGGGGTTACCTGGACTACGCCTTGGAGTAAGCACCTCATTGGTTCTTTCAAGCTTTTATTAAAGTTGTTTCATGTTTCAGCTTTATTGCTTAAGAAGTTAACTTGTGACTTTTTCTGCCATTTCACACTCAGCAATTGGAGGAAGTCAGAGGAAGGGCTCTGATCTAACTAATCTGTGATATATAGCATTAAGTATCCTGTTTTTTGCTTATTTCTGTTTATTTATAGCACTTTCATTTTACTCACTGTGTGTGAGGTATTAAGTAGAATTTTTTTAAATTGTTAAGCATCTGGTTGGGTTTGTTTGTTCTGGTTTCCTGCTAGGAGTGTATCATGTAACTTATTTACATTTAAAAGCATTCTTTAGAGTTTCCTTTTTCCTTTATCTGTTTAAATATTTCTGCAGTTTTTTCTCTCTAGATAGTGTTGGTAGTGTAGCATTGTCCATATTCAGGCTTGTGTTTTGGGCCTAGTTGTTTGTTAGTAGAGGCTGTGTGTCTGATCACATGTCCCAGGCCATCATAGCTAAGCTAAGGCCAGTATAGCTTTTCAGTGAGAGTGAATTGTTTGTGGTCATTCGATGACTAGTGTTACATGGACTACGCCTTGCAGTTAGCACCTCATTGGCTATTTCAAGCTTTTTTAAAAGTTGTTTCAGGTTTCAACTTTGTTACTTAAGAAAATAACTTGTGACTGTTTCTGCCATTTCTTACTGAGCTAGTCGGAGTAAGGGTTCTGAGTTAACTTATCTGTGATATATAACATTAAGTATTCTGGTTTTTGCTTATTTCTGAGTTATTTATAGGACTATTATTTTACTCACTATGTGTGAGGTATTAAGTAGAACTTTCTAAAATTGTTAAGCATCCGATTGGGTTTGTTTTTTCTTATTTCCTGCCAGGAGTGTATCATGTAACTTATTTGCATTTAAAAGCCTTCTCTAGAGTCTCCTTTGATCCTTTATCTGTTTAAACATCTTTGCAGTATTTTCTACATAAGTAGTGTTGGTAGTGTAGCATTGTACATATTCAGGCTGCTGTTTGGGGCCTAATTGTTTGTTAGTAGAGGCTGTGTGTCTGAGCACATGTCTCAGGCCATCATAGCTTAGCCAAGGCCAGTATAGCATTTCAGTGAGAGTGAATTGTTTGTGAACATTTGCTGACTGAGTTTGCATGAACTACGCCTTGGAGTAAGCACGTCATTGGTTCTTTCAAGCTTTTTTAAAAGTTGTTTCAGATTTCAACTTTGTTACTTAAGAAGTTAACTTGTTGATTTTTCTAACATTTCACACTGAGTTAATCGGAGGAAGTCAGAGGAAGTGCTCTGAGCTAACTAAGCTGTGATATATAACATTAAGTATCCTGTTTTTTGCTTATTTCTGAGTTATTTATAGGACTTTTATTTTACTCACTATGTGTGAGGTATTAAGTAGAATTTTCTACAATTGATAAGCATCTGTTTGGGTTTGTTTGTTCTGATTTCCTGCTAGGAGTGTATTATATAAATTGTTTGCATTTAAAAGCATTCTCTAGAGTCTTCTTGATCCTTTATAAGTTTAAACATTTCTTCAGTTTTTTCTACCTAAGTAGTATTGGTAGTGTAGCATTGTTTATATTCAGGCTTCTGTTTTTGGGCCTAGTTGTTTGTTAGTAGAGACTGTGTGTCTGAGCACATGTCCCAGATCATCATAGCTTAGACAAGGCCAGTATAGCATTTCAGTGAGAGTGAATTGTTTGTGGTCATTGGCTGACTGGAGTTACATGGATTACGCCTTGGAGTAAGCACCTCATTGGTTCTTTCAAGCTTTTATTAACGTTGTTTCATGTTTCAGCTTTGTTGCTTAAGAAGTTGACTTGTGACTGTTTCTGCCATTTCACACTGAGCAATTGGAGGAAGTCAGAGGAAGAGCTCTGATCTAACTAATCTGTGATATATAACATTAAGTATCCTGTTTTTTGCTTATTTCTGAGTTATTATAGCACTTTTATTTTACTCACTGTGTGTGAGGTATTAAGTAGAATTGTCTGCAGTTATGGAGCATCTGGTTGGGTTATTTGTTCTGATTTCCTGGTAGGAGTGTATCATATTACTTGTTTGCATTTAAAAGTATTCTCTAGAGTCTACTTGATCCTTTATCTGTTTAAACATTTCTGCAGTTTTTTTCTATCTAGGTAGTGTTGATAGTGTAGCATTGTCCATATTCAGGCTTGTGTTTTGGGCCTAGTTGTTTATTAGTAGAGGCTGTATGTCTGAGCACATGTCCCAGGCCATAATAGCTTAGCCAAGGCCAGTATAGCATTTCAGTGAGAGTGAATTGTTTGTGGTCATTGGCTAACTGGGGTTGCCTGAAGTATGCCTTGGAGTAAGCACCTCATTGGTCATTTCAACCTTATTTTAAAGTTATTTCAGGTTTCAACTTTGTTATTTAAGAAGATAACTTGTGACTGTTTCTGCCATTTCAAACTGAGCTAATTGGAGGAAGTCGAAGGAAGGGCTCTCAGCTAACAAGTCTGTGATATATAACATTAAGTATCCTCTTTTAATTTATTTCTGAGTTATTTATAGCACTTTTATTTTACTCACTGCGTGTGAGGTATTAAGTAGAATTTTATACAATTGTTAAGCATCTGGTTGGGCTTGTTTGTTCTGATTTCCTGCTAGGAGTGTATCATATAACTTGTTTGCATTTAAAAGCATTCCCTAGAGTTTCCTTGATCCTTTATCTGTTTAAATATTTCTGCAGTTTTTTCTACCTAAGGAGTGTTGGTAGTGTAGTGTTGCATATTTAGGCTTGTGTTTTGGGCCTAGTTGTTTGTTAGTAGAGGCTATGTGTCTAAGCCCATGTCCCAGGCCATCATAGCTTAGCGAAGGCCAGCATAACATTTCAGTGAGAGTAAATTGTTTCTGGTCATTGGCTGACTGGGGTTACCTGCACTACGCCTTGGAGTAAGCACTTCATTGGTTCTTTCAAGCTTTTATTAAAGTTGTTTCATGTTTCAGCTTTGTTGCTTAAGAAGTTAACATTTGACTGTTTCTGCCATTTCACACTGAGCAATTGGAGGAAGTCAGAGGAAGGGCTCTGATCTAACTAATCTTTGATATATAACATTAAGTATCCTGTTTTTTGCTTATTTCTGAGTTATTATAGCACTTTTCTTTTACTCCTGTGTTTGAGGTATTAGAATTTTCTACAATTATGGAGCATCTGGTTGCATTATTTGTTCTGATTCCTGCTAGGAGAGTATCATATTACTTGTTTGCATTTAAAAGCATTCTCTAGAGTCTCCTTGATCCTTTACCAGTTTAAACATTTCTGCAGTTTTTTCTACCTAAGTAGTGTTGGTTGTGTAGCATTGTTTATATTCAGGCCTGTGTTTTGAGCCTAGCTGTTTGTTAGTAGAGACTGTGTGTCTGAGCACATGTCCCACCTTTCATAGCTTAGCCATGCCAGTATAGCATTTCAGTAAGAGTGAATCATTTGTGGTCATTTGCTGACTGGGGTTGCCTTGACTAAGCCTTGGAGTAAGCACCTCATTGGTTCTTTCAAGCTTTTTTTAAAGTTGTTTCAGGTTTCATCTTTGTTACTTAAGAAGTAACTTGTGATTGTTTCTGCCATTTCACACTGAGCTAATCATAGGAAGTCAGAGGAAGGGCTATGAGCTAACTAATCTGTGTCATATAACATTAAGTATCCTGTTTTTTGCTTATTTCTGAGTTATTTATAGCACTTTTGTTTTACTCCTGTGTGTGAGGTATTAAGAAGAATTTTCAACAATTGTTAAGCATCTGGTTGGGTTTGTTTGTTCTGATTTCCTGCTAGGAGTGTATCATATAACTTGTTTACATTTAAAAGCATTCTCTAGACTCTCCTTGATCCTTTTTCTCGTTAAACATTTCTGCAATTTTTTCTACCTTAGTGTGGATTGTGTAGCATTGTCCATATTCTGGCTTGTGCTTTGGGCATAGTTGTTTGTTAGTTGAGGCTCTGTGTCTGCGCACATGTCCCAGGGCATCATAGCTTAGTCCAGGCCAGTATAGCATTTCAGTGAGAGTGAATTGTTTATGGTCATTGGCTGACTGGGGTTGCCTGGACTACGCCTTGGAGTAAGCACCTCATTGATTCTTTCAAGCTTTTTTTTAAAGATGTTTCAGGTTTCAACTTTCTTACTTAAGAAGTTAACTTGTGACTCTTTCTGCCATTTCACACTGAGCTAATCAGAAGAAGTCAGAGGAAGGGCTCTGAGGTAACTCATCTGTGATATATAACATTAAGTATCCTGTTTTTTGCTTATTTCTGAGTTATTTATAGCACTTTTATTTTACTCACTGTGTGTGAGGTATTAAGTAGAATTTTCTACAATTGTTAACCACCTGGTTGGGTTTGTTTGTTCTGATTTCCTGCTAGGTGTGTATCATATAACTTGCTTTCATTTAAAACATTCTCTAGAGTCTCCTTGATCCTTTATCTATTTAAACATTTCTGCAGTTTTTTCTACCTAAGTAGTGTTGGTAGTGTAGCATTGTCCATATTCAGTCTTGTGTTTTGGGCCTAGTTGTTTGTTATTAGAGGCTGTGTGTCAGAGCACATGTCCCAGGCCATCTTAGCTTAGCCAAGGCCTGTATAGCATTTCACTGAGAGTGAATTGTTTGTGGTCTTTGGCTGACTGGGTTTGCCTTGAACTACACCATGGAGTAAGCACCTCATTGGTTCTTTCAAGCATTTTTTAAAGTTATTTCAGGTTTCATCTTTGTTACTTTAGAAGTTAACTTGTGACTGTTTCTGCCATTTCACAATGAGCTAATCAGAGGAAGTCGGAGGAAGGGCTCTTAGCTAACTAATCTGTGATATATAACATTAAGTATCCTGTTTTTTTTCTTATTTCCAAGTTATTTATAACACTTTTTTAAAATACTGTGTGCGAGGTATTAAGTAGAATTTTCTAGAATTGTTAAGCATCTGGTTCGGTATGTTAGTTCTGATTTTTGTCACACCCGCCCTCCCTCTTGGTATCCTGTTTTTATACTTGGTGGCTTTGCAGTTGCCCGCTCCTACTGTAAATTTGATCTGGGACACTCTCCCAGTCTAGTGTCATTACCTCATTCTACCTATTCCAGGGAACACATTTGAGAAGGCCATACCAGTTAGCTTCTGATCTTCCATTCCCCTTTCCACTTTACAAAAAATATATATATTTTTCTAAGCTTGTTTCCTGCCTTTTCTTTAAGTTGTCTAGTCCAGATACAGATTTGCTGTATACAGGACTGTTTGTAAGCTTCTGCGCCCCCCAATCATTTCTGTGTTGGAGGGAAGCCTTCTAGCTTAATTTTGTTTCTAAGAACTAGCCAGTTTTCTAGTTTCAGTACTCAAATCTATTTCTTTCAGCTCAGCGCTTGTTCAGAACTCGTAAGCACTAAATAAGCTACAAATTACTACAGCACTCAACTTTCCTCACTTGTCTAGAGGAAAACAGTTTTGAGTACTTAATAAATAAGCACCTATCCAGGTATGTGTAAGGGTCAGCTCCCGGTGTTTTCGCCTGTCTACCTGATGGATCTGGGCATTTTGGGGCAATGCAGCAATTGCCTCATGTACACAGACAACCCTCTCCTCCTACCACCCAACACTGCAACCTGTGAGAGCTGCACTTATATAACCAAACTGGAAGCAAAGCTCTCTTCACCCAAGACTGGACTAGATAGTCAAGAGGAGATGGTAATCACTTGCACCACACCACACTCATCATAGTCCCTCAAAACCTACACCACCAAGACACACACATAGAAACACAAAATACACATCTAAATTCATGGAGGCTCTCAAAAAATATCTACCCAAGCAACAGGGCCCTCCAAAGCAGAAATGCAAGCAACCTCTACTCCCCAACACAACCCAAATGACACATAGCCCAAAAACTCAGTGTGCCACTCAACCACAGCCCATAGGGCTTAACAACGTACCCAACACTATAGTCATAAGTGACTCTATAGTCAGACACACCGATGTTCCACTCACCAGGTTAAGTAAGGAGAAAGTTACTGTCAGCTGCCTGTTAGGTGCCAGGATCCACCACATAATGCATGAACTCAGGTCACTCCACAGCAAGTACAAATATGACTCTGTCATTGTCCATGTTGGTGTGAATGACCTGAGATGTACCTCCCTGGACTACATGAAAAGAGACATGGAGGAGCTTTCTGATCTTGTAGCCCAGGCAGGTGTGACCCTAGCCCTGAGTAGCATCCTGCCATTACCCAGAATGATACCACAGTACAAGGACAAAATGATTGACTTCAGCAATTGGCTAAGCTTCTGGTGTAATTCTAAGGGTATCCAGTATCTGTCTGCCTGGGATGACATGATTGGCAAACCAAAATGTTTTGCCAGAGATGGCCTGCACTTGTCACCCATGGGATTCTGCCACCCCTATAGTGCCTTTTTAGGCAAGATTCAGTTGACAAATTCACCACCATAACAGGTACGAGAAAGCAAAATCTGAGGGTAATGCTACTTAATGCTAGAAGTCTAAACCTCAACATGCACCCACTCGAGACACTCAAAATGGAGAACATCAACATCTGTGCAGTGACAGAGACCTGGTTCAAGGCTCCAGAGAGCACCCCTGCATTACCAGGCTATAATTCATACCACACCTTTCGGCCACATAACCTGGACCGAAGCACTGAAGGCGGAGGCGTGTCTATATTCATTAAGGATATCCACACCTCTAGGCTAGTTGCTCGCATAATGCATCTGAGATTATCCAAGTGCAACTAACTCTGGGCAAGACTGCAATGCAAATTGTAGCTTGCTACAGATCCCCCACCATGCCCCAGGATTCCCACTCTTCATTTCTTGATACACTGGAAAATATTAGGGTACAACCTAACACCCTAATAATGGGCGATTTCAACTACCCCACCATTAACTGGGAAAACTACTCATGTACCAACTCTTTTGTTCAATGTTTTCTGTAATTCATAAATTCCAATGCCTTGGATCAACTTATCCACACACCCACCAGGGGCAGCAATATCCTAGACCTGGTCATTACCAACATGGGCAACCGGTGTTCCACACCAGAGGTCATGTCCTTGTTGGTCAGATCCGACCACAAGCAAATCACCCTAGACATCCACATCCCACCCCCAACCCCCATTAGGGAAACCACCGTAAAAAATTTCTCCAAAGCCAACTTCACGCTTCTTAAAACAGAAGTAGCAAACTTCACGACACCCATGCTGACGGACAATAGAGATACGACTGCTGAATCCTATACAATTGCACTTTATAAGCACTTACACGAGTGCATGCATCGTGCATTCCCTAACAGAACCAAGATGCTATCCTCCAAAAAAAGGAAGCCAATATGGTGGTCCCCTGCTATAAACAAACTCTACAACAGATGAAAGAAACTGTTGCAAAAAAGAGTAAAATCCCATGATTGGTGGAACTCTGTGGTCAGCCTCAGTAAGAAGCTGAGATCCCTCATAAAATCCTCCAAAGCTAGTTACGAAAACAAAATCGCCACTGATTCTAAAGACAACCACAAAGCATTCTATAGCTATGTCAAGAATATCAATGGCAACACTCAGATCTGCTCTGAGTTACAGCACAATGACACTAAATATACAGAACCAAGTGATATTGCCAACATCCTGGCAGATAGGTTCAGTGCTATCTTTACCCCCCTCTCTCATCCCCCAAAGGGCCCATCTCTATACTGGAAGAATGCAAAGTACCTGTAGTCACAGCTGCACAGGTAAAAAACACACTCTCCAAAGCCAAGAACACAGCATCCATGGGACCTGACAACATCCCAGGCTGCGTTCTACATGAACTACAGAATGAACTGGCACCCCACCTAAGTACCATGTTCAATCATAGCCTCCCCTCAGGCTTTATGCCCACTGAATGGCACACAGAGCAGCGGCTATCCCACTCCACAAAGGGGAAACCACCACGGACCCAGGGAACCACTGCCCCATTAGCCTGACGAGCCTGGTCTGCAAGGCTATGGAGCGTATCATCATGGAACTTATAAATAATGACATTGGTAATCTCCAAACTCAGGACCCTACCCTGTTTGGGTTTGTAAAAGGCAGGTCATGTCTCCTAAACCTGATAGACTTCTTTGAAGCGGTTACCAAAGCCGTAGATGAGGGTAAGGTGGTTCACATAGCCTATCTGGATCTCGCCAATGCTTTTGACATCATCCCCTACTCTGGAATTATAGACAAACTCACTAAACTAGGTATAAATCCTTATGTCACAAGATGGGTTGCCAACTGGCTCACTGACAAAACCCACACTGTGAAAGTAGCAGGCTCTAAATCCAACTTCAGACCAGTGACAAGTGGAGTACCACAGGTTTCAGTCCTAGGTCCTCTCCTGTTTCGTATCTACTTCTCTGAAGTACAGCCTAACACAGAAGGTCTTTGGCTAACAAAGTTCACAGATGACTGCAAACTAGGAGCCATAATCAAAACTCCTAACGATGTGGACATCCTACAAAAGGGTCTCACTGAGACAGATGCCTGGTGTCAAAGCCATGGCCTCAAGCTCAATGCCAAAAAGTGCACTGTCATCCCTTTTGGTAAAAACTCTGTACCCATGAACTACCACATAGGCTGTAGTCTACTTAACACTGAAAGTGTGATAAGAGACCTTGGGACACAGGTGGACAGTAGTCTCTCCTTTGATAATCACATCACCACAATAGTCAGGAAATCCTTCTACATGGCACACTTCATCACAAAAGGTTTTTCATCCAGGAAAAAAGAGGTCATTGTTCCCCTCTACTCATCACTCATTAGACCCATTATAGAGTACAACGCCCCTTTTGGTATGTACCTCACAAGACATCTACAACAACTGGAAAGGCCACAGAATTACCTCACAAAGAGGATTACTGGCCTCAAGCAGATGCCCTCCTCAGACCGTCTCAAAAAACTCCAGCTTTACTCTGTCGCATATCGCCTACTCAGAGGTGATTTCTGCCTAACATACAAAGCTATGTCAAACCCAGAGCTGTTGGACATGCTCCACATACAGAAATCCCAATCCCTCCAAGCTACATGCTCTAGGGACCTAAATCTTGTCACCACAATAAACAGAACATGCTGGAGGAATAGATTCATGTCCCAGAGACTTCCCATACTCTGCAACAAACTACCTATCTATATCAAACAAAGCTCCTCATTAGCACTCTTCAGGAAAAATCTTGATGATTGGATGGAAGATAGGAAATTCACCCTGGGGATCACTTCTGTGGCTCTGCTTGACAGGGGCACAGGAAAATAATTTTCTTGGGTGGCAAAAGCCAGGATACCGTTTGGCTAGGCTTGTATAGACCATAGGGCCAATAGCCTAGTGCCTACCTATGAACCTATGAACTCGAATGTGTAAAGTGTTAAAAAAATAACACTTTACTTACCTTAAAACATTACTTACACACAGAGGCATGGACCCCTGTATGCTCTGTGTGTAAGTAATGTTTTCATTTTTTTTTTTTGCGATGTTAACAGGAAACAGGAAATCTCCTGTTTTGTGCTTCCGCATACAGCGCAAAATGGGAGATTTTTCTTTTCCCCACTGTAGCGTGATCTTGGAGTTGGAGTTGATATATTTAAGTAGGGGGGTGTGTGAGGGGTGCAGGGGGGTGAAGCCCCCCTGCAAAAGCGATGTTTAACTTTTTTTGTTTTGTTTTACATTTCATTTTAGGAGTTCGAGTTTATATATATATGTGTGTGTGTGTGTGTGTGTGTGTGTGTGTGTGTGTGTGTGTGTGTGTGTGTGTGTGTGTGTGTGTGTATGTATATAACAGGCAGTGCAGTTATACCTCAGAACCATTCCTCTCAACCTGTTAGTGCAAGGAACCTGTACAAAGGCTGTAAATGGGGGGGGGGCACATATACGGACATATTGCAAAAATCGCCTTTACAAATAAAAATGTGTTACAGCAACAGTGTGTATTTCAGCAGACAATCACTGAAGGATATAAAGATGGAAACTGAAATGTCATGTAATTTATTTACTGACATAAATCCTTGGATCATCACCATGATTTACCAGACAAATAGAAATACACTGTGGAACTGAACAAAAGTATGGTCCAAACATCTGGACAGTCTGTGAAAATTCTGGCAGTGGAGAGGTATGCTCAGAACCCCTTAGTGCAATGAATCTGGACCAAGCCTGACAAAGTGGGGGGACAAAGGTCTGAAAATAGGGACATGTCCAAAATGCATCTGTAGATAAGCTGAGAAAGTTCATGTAGTAACTGTGTATGTCCTAACATATATCGACTGAAATATCACACTTCCAGGACTCAATTGCTTCACATTAGTGACTGACCTCAATCCCCACATCATCCTATTGATGTGTCATGCATGCATAACAGTCTTGGGGACCAGACCAAAGATATCAGCCAGACAACTGGACATCCTATGAATATGTGAACATAACACAACAGTAGGGAAACCACACTGAGCTACCGAGCAATGTCCAGAGTACAAACAGACTGACATAACACTACCCAGGTCCAGCTCTGGGGCTGTACAAATACAGTAACAAATATAACAGGCAGTACAGGGATGTAATACTAGTGGAACACAGACACTGGTGTGCAAGTGCATACCTTCAAACAAGTGCACCACAGTCACAGTGACATACCAGTAAGCAAAGTGAACGTGACAGTATAATACTGTGTGAGCAACCACATACTGTTTGCCACTCACACATTACCCCTACATATACCACCCCAATTCACAGTGTACTGGGAATCCTGATGTGTTGCAGTCAGCCCTAACAGGCATATAGACCTGATAGACCACCAGCAGCTGTAGCAGCATGCAGAGTCAGATAGGTAAAGGATGTATGGTACTCACAGCTGCTACTCTCCGTACCCAGCCTAAAACACATAAACACAACACTGTTACACAATCTTGGCAGTCTGTTCACAATGGCTGGACATACATAACTGTCATATGTGCAGATTTCCACAGAATTACCAGGGTGTGGACCCCTAACCCTGGCCTCTGCTGCATACCATGGCCAGTAGTCTGCCAGGTCATTGGCATGAGAACTGGAGTAAAGCTGATAATTAATGATATACTATACCTCTGCACCTCATAGTGCAGGACAGCTGGACAACACATGGCATACTTGTGGGACAGGGGGCTGGAAATAGGACATATCACACATAATGGTGTTACAAACTGAAACAGTAGCTGGTGTTACACATGTTGTAACATAACATCCCTGAAGGTTATGATGTCAGGAACACCAATGGATGTCAACAATTGCTGACTACAATCCTACTACCCTACCAACCCCACAAAAACAGATGTTGTTCTAGAAACAGACCAAGCATAATAGGCAAACATCCGTCCAGTCTGTGGACAACATGACAGCTGAGAGGTATGTCAGAGGCATATCACTGTCAGATGTCGTCACCCAGTAAATGCATGTCCAGGCAAACCCTGTCAATGTAGCAAACCTCCATGTGTATAACAGCACTAATGAAATACAATCTGTACCAAAGTCTGGAGCTTTGTCCACCATGTTGTTGGCCTGTCTCCACATGTTATGTCCTGTGAGGTATTTCCACCGACTGTCTGTGAAGCTGTAGCCCCCACACCTCTGTAATGTCCCCCACAAAGGCAAGGGAAATGGCCAAGGCCTACATGAAGGGCATCCCATATGTTGGAACTAGCAGCTGTGTCCAGGCCCACCTACATAATGTTATGGCCTCAGCAATATCTGACAGGACAACATCAACCCCCTCAAGGTAGGCTGAATGCCTGTGGTGGGCAGCAGCAATACATAAACCACAGACTTGGTCCCTATATTGGCTGTACAGGGCAAATCAGGAGCATGCACCAACTTGGCACCAAGTCAGCCGTTGTCTGATCAAGGCCACAGGTGGAGTACTGTAAGGCTAACTATGAGTACAAATTGGACACATCCACCAAGGCCAATCACAAGGCCATCTTCACATATGTCTGCAATCTCTGAGGCAACCAACCAACCCACCCTGTAATAGTGGCCAATCAGACCATATACACACACAACATAGCTGTAGCCAACCTGCTGCAGATACGTTTAGGACAAGCACCACCCCCTGGCTCAGCATCACTATAGGTGGATATGCACAGCACCCACGCCCCTCCCTTCATTACCAGTGATCAGGCACATACTGCCTACTGAAAGGCAACAAACGTAAGTATCCATGGGACCTGATAACATCCCTGTCTGCATTCTACATGAACTCAGGCATGTTCTCCTAGCTCCATTACACACTGTAGTCACACCAAGCGTTGGCACCATCCAAACCCCATCTGCATTGAAGATAGCCAATGTCATCCCTCTATACAGACATAAATGAGGAGTACAGGATTACAGAATCAACTAGCCCTCATTGAGAGGAATATGACTCTCCAGCACCAGCAGTGCAATGCAAGCAGATACAGTGCTGATACATTACAGGGATATGGTGTGGTTGTGAGTGGTAGCTACTGGTATGCACTGTAGCTGTGCAGGTTCTGTTATACTATTGCCAAATGTATGAGGTCCTGTGATGTGTCTCCCTTTTTATGTCTTCCAGGTGCAATGTTGCATCAGCAAAGGTCAACTTTCTCAGCGGCTGAGACAAATATAATCATAGAAGCCATACTATGGAACCATGCCATAATGTTTGGTTGGAGCCAGCAACGTCTGCAGGAGAAGACCGGCCTGTGGGACGACCTTGTCCACAGGGTAAATGATGTCATCCTGCACGCATGTACATATGAGCATGTCCAACATCGTAAAGTGTCCCCATATGTCATGCCCGGCAAAGAGCTGCTGCAGTGGCCAGGGACCGCACAGCCACAGGTGTGGGCCTGGCCATGCAGCCCCACTGACAACCACCGGGGAGCTCCTTGGGTACCTTGGGGCACCCATCCCAGTACAACATCAGAGTACAGACCCTCCCACATACTGGTAGTGGGTGGCACCCAGACAATGGACGAGGAATGTGCAGTTAAGGCTCCAGTGTAGATTACTAGACTAGTGTAGCAGACATACCTGTAATTGTAGAGTATCTATGTGCATGTGACAGGTCAGATTTCAGTTGTGGATGGGGTTTTGTAATGCACAAGCATGTACATATATTGTGAAGGACAGAAAATTATGTAGTATTGGGGGTTGTACTGTAAATGTACAGACATGCTGCATCCATCCTGTACCAATGACACATGTGGGTCTGCTGACAATACTTCCCTCACACAACTACCTAGATCCCTCCTGTCTGCATGTGGGATGGCAGCCTGCAGCTGGTGAGTGTGAAATTGTTATGTTGTCATTTGCAAATACCCCAGGCATGTGAAGGCCATGCAATGTACCATGCACACAACTGTCACTCATTGCCATATTGCTTTATGTGCATGTTCACTTGTGTTGAGGTTAACTGCATTGCATCACAGTGGTCACCACAGGGGCCTATCTGATGAGAATGTAACATCTCTGTAGCATACCTCACATCCTGTCAGTTCAAGACTTCTGGACAAAGACCAACAAAATGGGGGGACAAATGGCCTAAGGTAGGGACATGCGTGAAACAGTACTGTCATATAGTGGATATAAACAGTGTACATACCCCTGTTAAGATGCCAGGTGTTGAGATATATATATACAAATTGAGACCACAATATGTCGATCCACACCTTTTCGAACTGTAATGTGAACTATGACATGAAAAATTCAGCTGTAAAACCAATCAATCATTTGGGCACCAAATATGGAGTATACAAACCTGACAATAAGCTGGATCCATATGTATGCACACCCTTCAAATAATATATTATTGCAGTAGCTTGTGATTTACTGACAGCATACAGTCTGCTTGGGTACACACCTGTCATCAAGTAAAGGCACTCTGAGTAACACCAAATAACAGTCTGCTGTCCATGTGGGATAATCATGACATTTGCTCAGTTGCCTGCAACAGCAACAGCCATGCCTTACATACAGCTGACAAAGCAGCAAAGGGATCTCATATTTGAAAGGTATCAGTCAAGAGTAGGGTACAACAACATTATCACAGCATTGCATACACCATGGAACACAGTAGAGACAATTGTCAAAAGATGGATTGAATATGGGACAACAGTGCTGTTGAAAAGAACCTGACATCCCTCTAAAAATAATGACAAGACATGTCAAGACCTGGTCAGGGAGACTGTCAGGGGACATAAATCAACACTGAGGTAGTTGCAGGAATCTCTTGCTAATACTAGTGTTGTGTACTACCTGTGGGAACACGCTCCCATATTCTGCATATGACTAGCCTATGGGATAGGTGCAGAAGATGGAAGCATTTTCCCACACCAGAAAACATCCAGGGGTGGATATGAATTGCAATACAGCACATCATGTTTCCCAAAGGCATGTGCGAAAATGAGTCATGGTGTAATGAGACTATGGATCTGCCTCACAGCCACAGTACCAAAAGGTATGCGTGGTGCACAAGCAACACCTCTCATAACCTGACGACCAACATCCCCATGGTGAATCACACTGGTGGCAGTCGCCCGCTGTGGGGATGCCATTCCAAAGCCAGAACAGGGCCTGTGGTCATGGTGGTGGGAATTCTGAACATTTGTAAATAACACCCACGTCTGCCCAAAATCCATTAGGCTTCTGCAAGAATGATGAGGATGGGGAGGTGTGTCAGCCTTCAACATGGCAAAGACCCAAAGCATACATCCAAAAGTACACTTAGAATGGCTCCACCTGAACACACTCATGGTTATGGATTGGCCCAGCCAGAGTCTACACCTACCCCATATAGTAAAACACCAGTGTGACCTGACGAGGGCTGTGCACATGAGCTGCCCATGCAATCTGACAGAGTTGGGTGACCTTTGCATGGAAGAGTGGCCAAATAATGCCAAGTCAAGATATGCCATCCTGATAGACACCTTCACAAGAAGAGTGAATGCTGTAAGTCACTTACAAGGTGCTTCAATGAAGTATAATTTTAAGGGTGTGCACAATTATGCAATCACCATATTGTACATATTGCAGTCATTATATTTTACACATAACACTTGTTTGTTTATTGAATGGATTGCACAGGTCATATGTCACATGAATGGTGGGTAACATATTTGACTGCATTATTGTGGTCTCATCTTGTATATTACAAGAACATGGCACCACTGTAAGCTTAGAAGGTTGGTGGTGTAGCAGGGATTGTGTGACCATACAGTTACTGCTGGTTTGGAGGTCTGACACTGAAATGTAAGTCATTAATCAGTGATGTCATTCCTCAGATCATCCAACTTATGTATCAGATAAACATGGGTTATGAGACACAGAGCAAACATAGGAGCCAGACATCTACACATCCTGCAAGGATCTGTACAGTTGTGAGGTGTGTGCTATAGTACTTGCCACTGTGCTATGCAACTGAAAAGCAGTGATGTGTACATGGGTGCAGTCTGTGCTGGGGAAGGACCATCACCAACTAACACTAATCACGTATCCCAGAGCTCTATAGTGTTAGTTACATGTAGTAAAACTGGCTGCAATGCATGATGTTGAGGGCTGTGTGTCATGCATGTCACCATTTGGGCAATGTGTGGTTTGTGTAACAGATTTGTGCCACCTCACCTGTAAGTGTGTGTGTGTGTGTGTGTGTGTGTGTGTGTGTGTGTGTGTGTGTGTGTGTGTGTGTGTGTGTGTGTGTATACCAGCCAACATCAAAGTGCAGGTATTAATGTGCATATGTTGTTTTCCCCTCACAGGTGGCAATAGGGTTTGGGATACCCCCCTTTTGGAAACTGATGTCATTATGTTTGCAGACTCTGACAATTATGATAGGAATAGTGAGGTACAGGTGGGGTTGTCAGGGGCAGAATCTGTGCCATTGGTTGGCATACCACTCCTGTCCACACCATCCCCACACACAGTGGCAATGCCCACACATACCCTGTCACCAATGGCCACAGATGATGGACAGTTGGCAGGTGGTGGCATTGAACAGGCTAGTGTGTTGCCTGTGGCAGATGTGAGTGTAGACAGTGGCCATATCCAAAGTTCATGCGAGGTCCCACAGAAGCGGATGGACAGGGGTGCCTGCAGGAGGAACACTGCTTGTTCGGCCACTGTTGCATGTGCCACAGAAGGAGTCACCAGATGCATGTTCCAGGCTGTCATGGATGCACAGGCACATAGTGAATGCCAAAACACACAAATACTCAAGGTGGTGGATGCAACTCTCCCTGATTTACGTGGTGATATAGTTTCATAGGTTCCTAGGTTCATACTAGGCTATCTGCCCTAGGGCATTTATAAGCCTAGCCAGAATGTGTTTGGCTTTTGCCACCCATTTTAAATTAATTTTGCTATGCCCTTTTTCGAGGTTAGTATACTGTGCCTCTAACAGTGACACAGAAGTGATACCCAGGTTAAACCTATGATCTCCCATCCACTCATCAAGATTCCTCTTGAAGAGAGTCAATGAGGGACTCTGCCTAACCTGGACTGGGATTTTATTCCAGAGTGAAGGGAGCCTCTGGGTTATGAATATGTCCCTCCAGCATGTCCTATTTATTTCAGTGCTGAGGTTCAAGTCTCTCGAGCGCGTAGCTCGATGGGATTTGGATTTTCTGAGGTGCAGCATGTCCATTAATTCCGGGTTGGACATGGCTTTATACGTCAGGCACAGATCGCCCCTGAACAGGCGGTATGCCACTGAGTAGAGCTGGAGTTTCTTTAACCGGGCAGCATATGGTATCTGTTTGAGCCCTTTGATCCTCTTGGTGAGGTACTTTTGGGGTCTTTCCAGTTGCTGCAGGTGTCTGGTAAGGTACATCCCAAAAGGGGCATTGTACTCAATTATGGGCCTGATGAGGGATGAGTAAAGAGGCACGATGACCTCCCCTGATCTAGATGTGAATCCCTTCATGATTAGGTGGGCTATATAAAATGTTTTTCTAACCACTTTGGCCACGTGGTTGTCATATGAGAGATTGCTATCAACTTGGGTCCCCAGGTCCCTAATTACTTCTTCTGTATTTAATGGATTACCACCTATATGGTAATTTGTGGGCACTTTGTTTTTGCCAAAGGTGATGACTATACACTTTTTGGCATTTAGCTTGAGGCCATGGCTCTGGCACCAGTTGTCTGTTTCTATGAGGCCCTTTTGGAGGATGCTTGTGTCGGCTGGAGAGTCGATTATGGTGCCCAGTTTGCAGTCATCTGCGAACTTGGTCAGCCACAGTCCTTCCGTGTTGGCCTGTACCTCCGAGAAATATATACCGAACAAGAGAGGTCCCAGGACTAAGCCTTGTGGGACACCACTTGTAACTGGTTAGGAGAAACATGGCTCCAGCAATTCTAACCATGTGGGTTCTGTCCTTGAGCCAGTTTGCAACCCATCTAGTGACATAGGGGTTTATATTTAAGCTGGTGAGCTTATCTATAATGCCCGAGTGGGGTATTGTATCAAAGGCTTTTGTGAGGTCCAGGTAGGCTGTGTGGACCACCTTCCCCTCATCAATGGCCTTGGTGACTGTTTCAAAGAAATCAACCAGGTTTAAGAGGCAGGATCTGCCCTTAACAAAGCCAAACTGGGTAGGATCCAGTGTCTGTAGGTCCCCAATATCTTTATTTATGAGGTCCATGATGATCCTTTCCATAGCTTTGCAGACCAAGCTAGTCAGGCTTATGGGGCGATAGTTTCCAGGATCTGTTGAGGCACCACCTTTGTGGAGAGGGACCAGTGTTGCTATACGCCACTCTTTGGGTACATATCCTGTAGTAAGGCTGAAATTGAACAGTAGTTTTATGTTTGTGTTTAGCTCTTCTTGGAGTTCATGTAGGATGCAGCCCGGGACACCGTCTGGTCCCATTGATGCTGTGTTTTTTGCTTTGGAGAGGGTGGCTCTTACCTGAGCATCTGAGATGTCAGGGGGGCAGCACTCTGCTGGGATAGATATTTGCCCTTTTGGTGGGGAGGGGGGGAGAAGTTTGCGCTGAACCTGTCAGCTAGGATGTTGCCAATGTCTGTGAGTTCGGTGTATTTTTTGTCATTTTGGACTAATTCTGAGCATATCTGGGAATTCCCACCCAGGTTCCTAACATAACTAAAGAAAGCCTTGTGATTATCCTTAGTGTCCTGTGCAATTTTTCTCGAAGCTGGCCTTAGACGATTTTATGAGTGCCCGTAGTTTTTTGCTAATACTGATCAGAGATGCCTTCCCTTTTTGGGATTTTGCTCTATCATGTAGTAGCTTCCTCCTTCTATTGTATAGTTTGTTTATGGCTGGGGTCCACTAGACAGGACGTCTGCCTTTGGAGGATTGGGTCTTGGTTTTATTTGGGATTGCATGATCCATGCATTCCTGAAGGTGTTCATAGAATGCATTTATAAAGAATTCTGTGGTCTGGGCCGTATTTTCCACAGGCCCGGGGGCTTTGAAGGATTCCACCTCGGTTTTGAGGAGTGTGAAATTTGCTTTAGAGAAGTTTTTCACTGTGGTTTTCTGGGCAGGAGATGGAGTCAGGATGTGAATATCCAGTGAAATTAGTTTATGGTCTGATCTTACCAGTGAAGGATACACTTCTGGTCTGGAGCATAGAGTCCCCATGTTGGTGATGATCAGGTCCAGTATGTTTTCCCCTCTTGTGGGAGTGGTAACAAGTTGTTCCTAGCATTTGAGTTTATAAATTCTAGGAACCTTTGGGCTAGGGTGTTGGAGCTAGAGTAATGCTCCCAGTCTATGTTTAGGTAGTTGAAGTCGCCCAGTATAATGGTGTTTGGAGAGACCTTCATATTTTCCAGTGTTCTCAGGAAGGCCGAGTGGGGTTCCTGGGTTTGGGAGGGTGGTCTGTAGCAGGCTATAAACTGGAAGGCAGTTTTACCCACTGTTAGTTGCACATGGATAGTTTCTGATGCTTTGTGCTGTGCCACCAACCTGGAGGTGTGGGTATCTTTGACGAATATTGATACTCCCCCTCCTTTTGTGGTTCGGTCCAAGTTTTAGGGCCGAAAAGCATGGTATGAGGTATAACTTGGTAGTGCTGGGGTGCTCTCGGGAGCCTTGAACCAGGTTTCTGTTACTGCACAGATATCGATGTTCTCCATGCTAAGGAGAGTTTCGAGTGCGTGCATCTTGAGGTTTAGACTTCTGGCGTTGAGTAGCATTACTCTTAGTTTCTTATCCCTTGTGATACCTATGGAGGTGGGTTTGTCTTTTGAGCTTTGCCTAAAAAAGGCACTATGGGGGTAGCAAGAGCCTTTGCCAGTATCCGAAAGCCCAGGGGTGACAGGTGCAAGCCATCCCTAGCGAAGCATCATGGCTTGTTGAGCATGTCATCCCAGGCTGACAGGCATTGGATCCCCCAAGCCCATATACATGACCTTGTTGAGGCCACATGTCAAAATATTGAGGTCATGAATAGACGGTGGGGTGAGACTTTGGCAATCCTCGAGTGTGGCATGTCTGTGCTAGAGCATGTGGTGAGAGATGGGCATTGGCCACATGGACGTAGGTCATCACCAACAACAGCTGAGAGTTTATGGGGCCATGCACCTTCATACTCCCTTAGTGGCAGTGACACCAGCACTACCAAAGGGGGTTGCTGTCCACATCACACTGGAGCAGGCCATGGCCAAGAGGTCCTGTCCAGTCCTGTCAGGGGCACAGATCCAGCAGATAGCAGTCACCATCAGGAAGGAGTACTGCATCTAGCCTTGGGCCTGGTGGTGCCAGTGAAACCCCTAGCAGGACCAGTTCCCATGTCCATGCCCAGAGCTGGTGACCTGGACACCCTGCCATGTACAGTACACAGCTGTCCAACATACCTCTGTGTAGGCCAGCCACATGGCGTGACTGTGTGCATACATACACACACACATCTGTATCACAGACAGGTCACCACCAGAAACACACAGCACCTCTGCACAGCCCGTCTATTAGATACTCCTTCAAACACACACACATGATGTCAACTGTATGGACCAGCCAAAGCCTCTGGCAAACCCACACCACACCCTGTGCATATGATGATACCTGTGACACATCCCTGTAATCCATGCCATCGATGCAGGAACATGCTAATATGGGTCTGATGCACAGGGTGAATATAGTACAGTGTAGCTATATAATATTATGTAAGGTGCTGTCTACTTGCATATGTTATGGGTACACATACAAGTGTATGTACCATATTAGCCAGGATGCATTATTGCTGTTAGTACCACTGACTAAATGTAGTCTGACATGCTGTATTCTGTTTGTGTTCCAGGTGTCTGTGTGTCTGCATGCTGTGGCCCTGCAGACATTCCCAATAGGGAGTATGGCAGACTGGGAATACACCATGTCATAGGCAAGGTACAGATTTATATGTACATGTACCAGGTGTGTATACATGCAACAGTGTGTGAGGGACACTGCTATCAGACAGTGTGACCTTGCACACACATCCCTTGTCACAGGTAGCCTTCAAACATGTCATCTCAGTATTGTGTACTACCACAGGCTCATACATACAGAACAGGTTACTGTAGTACTTTCAGCAGATCCCTCACAAGCATAGCCATTACATTAACTGCAACAGATTCACCTGTCAAGACCTGTTGGCCCTGACATTTCTTTACCATTCGCTCAACCCTGATGCAGTTGATGAGGGCATGCATGATACTGTGTATGACAGGTTTGTGGTATGTATTCCTGAGTCCACTGGGTGGAACAGGGAGATAAAATGGTATATCCTTTGCATACACACAGTAAGGACTGAGAGATGGGATATGCACACAGTAACATAAACACAGTTAGCAATACACAGATTAGTAAACTTACATTTCCACCATTATGTACTGTACTACTACATACACTTGATGTGCCCCACATAGATTATGTGCATGGCACATAACACACTACTTCTTATGACATGTAATGTTCGGAATGCTTCGATAGATGGTGAGATAACCCACCAGATATAGGATGGGGAGTCATGTAGTACTCCTACAAGCCTGCACAAGTGATAGTGTAGCCAATGTTGCATGAGCATGATGTTTCAGGCAGGTATGATGCATGATGCTGACATGTGTGTCACTACCCTTACTGTGGCCAATTTGGCAACAATATCACATAAATGGGCATTGTTAAGGGCCACAGGCAACATATAATTTGCCAAAAAAAAAAAAAAAGGTCTAAGCTTGTTTCCCACCTTTCCTGTAACTAGTCTAGTCCAGATACAGCTTTGATGTATCCAGGACTGTTTGTAAGCATCTGAGCAGTGCCAAAAAGTCTGATTTTCAATTGTTCCCTTAGATCTGCTAGTTCTCTCCTCTCCTGCACTTTTACTAACTTATTAGTCTACCACTTTACCAGTCTTCTTGTAGCAATTAGTGCAGCACACAAAAGTGCTACCAGCATTAAATATTCTACAAGGAAACAGCTCCAGTACTTATTATTAATTCCCACCCCTCGGGGCATGTCTAAAGGTCAGTCCCTTGTGGTTTCTCCTATTAACCTGGTGAACTTGGGCATCCTGAGGCAATGTAGCAACTGCCTCATGTACACTGACAACCCTCTGCTCTTACCTCCCAACACTGAGACTTGTGAGAGATGCACTCATATATCCAAATTGGAAGCCACGCACTCTCCAACCAAGACCAGAATAGCTGGTCAAGAGGAGAAGGTCAACACTTGCACCACACCACATGGAACACATAGCCCTCCAAAACACACACCAGTACTGCCTTCACATAAAACACAAACCACACACCCACCTTCGTGGGGGCTGTCATTGCAAATCTACCCAAACAGCAGAGGCCTCCAAGGCAGAAACACACTCTACCAACACAACACAAAACCAGTCACAAGACACATAACTCTCCTAAATAGTGTGCCACTCAACCAAAGCCCCTATGGCAAAATAGCATGCCCAACACACTAGTCATAGTTTGCTCGATAGTGAGGCACACTGATGTCCCATTCACTAGGTTGAATAAGGAGAAAGTAACAGTCAGCTCCCTGTCAAGTGCTAGGATCTTCCACATAATGCACTCACTCGGGTCCCTTAGCAGGTACAAATATGACTCTGTCATTGTACATGTGGGTGTGAATCACCTGAGACATACCTCCCTGGACTACATGAAAAGAGACATGGAGTAGCTCTCGGATTATGTAGCCCAGGTGGGAATGACCCTATCCCTGAGCAGCATCCTGCCATCACCCAGAATGATACCACAGTACAAGCAGTAACTGATTGATTTCAACAATTGGCTAAGTTTCTGGTATCATTCCAAGGAAATCCAGTGTCTGTCTGCCTGGGATGACATGATTGACAGTCCTCAATGCTTTGCCAGAGATGGCCTGCATCTGTCAACCCTGGGCTTCTGGATACTGGCCAAGGCTCTTGCCGCCCCTATAATGCTTTTTTTTTAGGCTGTGTTCCAAAGACCAAATTACCGCCATAACAGCTACAAACAAATGCAATCTGAGGGTCATGCTGCTCAATGTTAGAAGTGTAAATCTCAAAATGCACTCGCTTGAAGCACCCCTTAAAATGGAGAACATCATTTGTGCTGCAACAGAAACCTGGTTTAAAGCAGCAGAAAGCACCCCTGCACTACCAGGATATAACTCATTCCACACCTTTCGGCCCAAGAACCTGGATCGAAGCTCCAGAGGCAGTGGTGTTTCCATATTCATAAAGGATGCGCACACCTCCAGAGTGGTAGCCCAACATAACGCATCAGAGATACTTCAGGTGCAGCTAACACTGGGTAAGACAGTGATTCAGATCATAGCCTGCTATAGGCCCCCAACCGTGTCCCAAGACTTACACTCCACATTCCTAAGCACCTTGGAGAATATTAGGGTCCAACCTATCACTCTCATACTAGACAACTTCAACTACCCCTCCATTAACTGGGAAAACTACTCATGTAGAAATACACTTGCCTAATGTTTCCTGAAATTCATTAATTCCAATGTCCTGGACCAGCTCATTCATACCCCGACTAGAGATAGCAACATCCCTGACCTGGTCATTACTAACTTGGCTGACCATTGCTCTACACCAGTAGTCAACTCCTCCCAGGTTAGATCTGACCACAAACTAATAACCTTGGAAATTCCCATCCCTCCCACCCCGCTGCAAAGGTAACCACCATGAACAGCTTCTCCAAAGCTAACCTTGGGCTCCTAAAACAAAGGTGGCTAACATCACAGCACCCATGTAAATGGAGAATAGTTGCATGACTGCCAGATCATACACTAATGCACTCTACAAACATGTACACAAATGCATGGATCTCACCATACCCAATAGAACCAAGAAGCTCTCCTCCAAAAAAGGAGCCCAATATTGTGGTCCCCTGCCATAAACAAACTCTACAACAGAAACAAGAAACTGATGTAGAATATGGTGAAGTCCCAAGACTGGAAAAACTTCCTTATCAGCCTCAGCAAAAGGTTGAGATCCCTCACCAAAACACCTACGGCTAGCTATGAAAACACAATTGCAGCAGATAGTAAAGACAACCACAAGGTCTTCTATAGTTATGTAAAGAATCGCCATGGCAATACCCAGATTTGCTCTGAGCTACTTCACAATGGTACCTCCTATAGCAACCCAGCAGATATTACCAATATACTGGCCAGCAGATTCAGTGCCAACTTTAACCCTCTCTCTCCCACCAATGGACAAATCACAATACTAGTAGATTGCCAGGCACCCAGTATTACTGCTGCACAGGTTAAAACAGCACTGTCCAAGGCCAAAAATACAGCTTCTATGGAACCTGACAATATCCCTGGCTACAGAGTGAACTGCCACCACACCTGTGTGCCCTGTTCAATCACAGCCTCACCTCAGGCTTTGTCCCTACTGACTGCCACACTGCTACAGTCATCCCTCTCCACAAAGGACGAGTGACTACAGACCCTGGGAACTATCCCTCCATTAGCCTGACAAGTCTGATATGCAAAACTATGGAACACATCATCACGGACCTAATAAACAAGGATACAGGGAATATCCAAACTCTGGGACCCACACAGTTTGGTTTTGTGAAGGGTAGATCATGCCTCCTCAATCTGGTTGACTTCTTTGAGTCAGTCACCAGAGCTGTGGATGAAGGCAAGGTGGTTCACACAGCCTATCTTGGTCTGGCCAAGGCCTCTGATACCATTCCCCATGCAGGAATCATAGTAAAAACACTAAGCTAGGCATCAATCCTTATATCACTAGGTGGTTTGCAAACTGGCTCACAGATAGAACCCACAGTGTGAAAGTAGCTGACTCTAAGTCAGACTGCTGACCAGTCATGAGTGGAGTCCCACAGGGTTCGATCCTGGGTCCTCTCCTGTTTGGTATCTACTTCTCTGAAGTCCAGGCCAACACGAAAGGACTCTGGTTGACAAAGTTCACAGACGATTGTAAGTTGTGAGCTATCATTAACTCCCCAAATGATGTTGACATCCTGCAAAAAGGCCTCACTGAGACCAACGACTGGTGTCAGAACCATGGCTTTAAGCTCAATGCCAAAAAATGTGTCATCATCCCTTTTGGGAAAAACACGGTTCCTATATATTACTACATCAATGGTGGTCCACTGAACACAGAAGGTGTTATAAGAGATCTGGGAACATAGGTTGAGAGCAACCTCTCTTTTGATCACCACATTGCCACTGTGGTCAGAAAGTCCTTCTATGTGCCACATCTCATTGCTAAGGGTTTTGCATCCAGGAAGAAAGAGGTCATTGTCACCCTCTACTCTTCCCTCATTAGGCCAATCATTGAGTACAATGCCTCATTTGACATGTACCTCACTAGACACTTGCAACAACTGGGGAGGCCGCAAAAGTACCTCACAAAGATGATCCTAGGCCTTAAACAGTTGTCCTATATTGACAGACTCAAACAACTCTAACTATTCTCTGTCTCATATCGCCTACTTAGAGGTGATCTCTGCTTGACTTACAAAACCATGTCTGACCCAGCTCTTTTAGAAATGCTACATTTAAAGAAATCACAATCCCTCCGTACCACATGCTCCACAGACCTCAACCTTATTGACACAATCAACAGAACATGCTGGAGGGGCAGGTTCATTACCCAGAGATGCCCATGCTATGGAATAAACTTCCCATACATGTCAAATAGAGCACCTCACTGGCCCTCTTCAAGAGAAACCTTGCTGAATGGATGGGAAATAGAAAATTCACACCGGGGATCACTCCGGTGGCTCTACGCAACAGAGGCACTGGGAAATAATTTTGGGTGGCATGATGCCAGCATAATCCTATGAGCTAGGCTTTTAAAGGCTCCAGGGCCATTAGCTTAGTACACACCTATGAACCTATGAACCTAAACATCTTGATATTCCAAAGAGATCTGTACAAAGGACTAGTATGGCCTGTATAATGGTTTAACATGCTGCATGCGAGGCAGATGCCATTAACCATGCTATATAAAGTAATGCCATCAGGAGGTGGTAAACAGGTGGGAATGGTACACCAATCAAAATGGTATCAGCCAAACAGGATATGATCTTCACCCAAAGAGACACACACACACAGTTGCCAGTAATGAGACTATAACCTCTACCTATCTAGCTTATTTCTATTATAGTGCTATGCAGTTATCAGACATGCCACAGAGTTTACATGATTTATCATACTCCCAAGGTACTTCTAAAGTGAATGATATCAACAGACCTAGTAAAATAGGGTGATGGGATGTTTACATGGTGGTACATAAATCAAAATGGCATAACCCACACATTATATGATTCACACACACACACTCATACACACAAACACACGCACACACACACACACACACACACACACACACACACACACACACACACACACACACACACACACACACACACGCACACACACACACAGTTGCCAGTATTAATATTGGAGCTCATGCCTATCTAGTTATTTCTACTATAGTGTTACGCAGTTATCAGATGCACTATAGGGCTTATACAATTTCACCTAGTCCAAAGGTACTTGTAAGGTGAATGACATCAACAGGATTAGTAAATTAGGGTGAGGGGAAGTGTAAATGGTAGCACACAACTCAAAATGGTATAACACACACAGTATATGATTATCTCAGACACACACACGCACAAACACACACACACACACACGCACACACACACACACACACACACACACACACACACACACACACACACACACACACACACACACACACACCCTTGCCAGTACTGACATTAGAACTCCTGCCTATCTAGTTATTTGTAATACAGTGTTATGCAGTTACTGCATGTGCTACAGAGCTTACTGGACTAAAACATGGCTAAACGTGCTGATAACTTCACAGCTTTGGTAAAGTATTTCAGGTGGCAGAATGTCTGCCTTCAGTTTTCTCCTTAGATCTTGCTAGTTCTTTCTCTCTTGCACTTCAAATAGCATAATAGCTTTGCACTTCAACAGGTTATTGTTTCAATAAATGTAGCACACCTGGGAGCCATCAGCAGTAATCATTCCTCACAGAATTAGCCCCAGTACTTAGTAGTCATGACCACCCCTCCTGGTATGATTGAAGTGCAGTTTTTTCTGCTTTCGCACATTAACCTGGTGCACTTGGCCATTCTGTGGCACTGTTGCAACTGCCTCATGTACACATACACCCCTCTCCTCTAACTCCAAACACTCATATTTGTGAGAGTTACCCCTATATCACCAAATTTGGAAATATGCACTCTCCAGTGAAGACTGGACTAGCTGGTCAAGAGGATAAGGTCAACACCTGCACCGCACCATGTAAAACACATAGGTTGCCACAACACCCACTATCACAGCCCAGACATGCACTCACAAACCACACACCTGCCTTCACAGAGGCACTCAATGGATATTTACTCCACCAGCACAGACCAGCAAGACAGACATCCACTTCACCATCACAACACAGCACATGCCAAAGGAGACATATGTCTCCTACACAATGTGCCCCTCAACCTAAGCCCCTAAGGCTAACCACCTTGCCCAATACAGTAATCATGGGTGACTCAATACTGAGGCACACAGATGCCCAACTCACTAGGTTGATTATAGGGAAGGTAACAGCCAGCTGTCTATCACATGTCACCATCCAACACATGACATACCCAGTCAGGTCACTCCACAACAACAGCAAGTACCACTCTGTCATCATCCATGTGGGTGTGAATGACCTGAGACACACCTCTCTGAACTACATGACAAGCAACAAGGTTGAGCTCTCAGATTATATGGTCCAGGCAGGTATGACAATAACCCTGAGCAGTATACTACCATCACCCAGAATGATGCTGCAGTACTATCAATAAATGATTGACTTCAACATTGGCTTATGTGTTGTTTGTCATTCTCAGGGAATACAGTCTCTCTTTGCTTATGATAACATGATTGACAGACCTCAGTTCCTTGCCAGAGATGGCCTTCATCTGTCATAAGTCTCCTGCCATCCCTATAGTGCCTTTTTGGGCAGTGTTCCAAATCACATTACCACCATAACAGCTAGACATTAATGCAATCTGAGGGTCATGTTGCTGAACAGTAGACATCTAACTGTCAGGATGTAGTCACTCAAAGCACTCCTCAAAATGGAGAACATTGACAGTTGTGCTGTAAAGGAGACCTGGTTTATAGCAGCAGACAGCAGCCCTGCACTAACAGGCTATGACATATTCGACAGCTGTCAGCCCCAAAACATGGGCCACAGCTCCACAGGTGGGGGTGTCCCCATATTCATAACAGATATGCACACCTCCAGACTAGTATCCCAGCATAATGCATCTGAGATACTTCAGGTACAATTGACTTTGGGTAATAGTGCAATCCAGGTCATACCCTGCTATGGGTCCACATCCATGTCCCTAGACTGTCAATCCATATTCCTCAACACCATGGCATATATCAGGGTCCAACCCAGCACTGACATAGTAAGAGACTTCAGCTACCCCTCCGTCAACTGGGAAAAGTAGTCAAGCACCAATAGATTGGCCCAACACTTCCTGAAATTCATCAGTTCCAATGCCCTGGACCAGCTCATACTGAACCCCAGTAAAGGATGCAACAACCTTGACCTGTGTTGATTACTTACATATGGGGCTGTTGCTCAACAACAATAGACAATCCCTACATGGTCAGATCCAAACATGATGTAATCACCATGGCAATCCACATCTCACCCACACTCCCCACAAAGGTAACCACCTTGACAAAATGCTCCAAAGCTGACTTTGGAGTCATAAAACCAGGGGTGGATGACTTCACTGCACTCATGCCAATGGAAAATAGCTGCATGACTGTCGGCTCATACACAAATGCACTGTAGAAACATGTACGTGAATGCATGGTACTAACCATAGCCAACAGAACCAAGACACTGTCCTCCAAACACTGGAAACCAATGTGATGGTCCCATGCTATTACTAATGTGTACAACAGAAGGAAGACATTGTTGCAGAAAAAGGTGGTGTTCCAAGATTGGTAAACTCCCTTATTAGCCTCAACAACAACTTGAGATCCCACATGGAATCATCTACAGCCAGATATGAAGGCAGAATTGCAGCAGACACTGACAACAATCACAAAAGCCTTTGATAGTTATACCAACAATGTCCACAGCAATACCCACAAGTGCTGTGAGTTACTGCACAATTCTAACTCCTATCCTGAGCCAACATATATTGGCAACAGTCTTGCCAACACATTCAGTGCCAGCTTTACCCCTCACTCCCCCCTAAGGGAACAATCAAAATGGCAGATGAATGCCAGGCACCCAGCATTACTGCAGCCCAGGTTAGACCCGCATTGCCCACAGGCAAGAATACAGCTTCCATGGGACCCAAACATATCCATGGCTGTGTACTACATGACATACAAAGAGACCTGACACCACATCTGTGTACCCTGTTCAGTCACAGCCTCACCTCAGGCTTTGTCCCTCCAAAATAGTGCACTGCTACAGTCATCCCTCTCCATAAAGGGGTAGCAACTACAGACCCTGGGGATTATTGGCCCATTAGCCTGATGAGTATCCAATGTACAGGTATGGACCGCATCATCAGAGGCCTGATTGACAAAGATATTGGTAATCTCTTAACTCTGGACCCCACACAGTTTGGCTTTGTGAATGGCAGATCATGCCTGCTCAACCTGTTTGACTTCTTTGAGTGAGTCACCAGGGCTGTGTATGATGGTAAGGCACTGCATACATCCTACTACAATCTGGCCAAGGCTTTTGATGCCATTCCTCAGTCAGGAATTATTGATAAATTCACCAAACTAGGCATTAACCCCTATATCAGTAGGTGAGTTGCAAAGTGGTTCAAAAACACACGGTGTGACAGTGGCAAACTCCAGGTCAGACACACACAGTGTAACAGTGGCAAACTTCAATTCAGACTGGCAATCAGTCATGCGTGGAGTCCCACAGGAATCAGCACTGGGTAGTCTCCTGTTCAGAATCTACTTCTCAGGAGTCCAGCCCAACACAGAGGAACTCTGGCTGACCAAGTTCACAGAGGACTGCAAGCTGGGAGCCATCATTAATGCAACAAGTGATGCAAACATCCTACAGAAAAGCTTCACTGAGCCAGTGAGTGGTGTGGAAACCATGGCCAGAAGCTTAACACCACAAAATACATCATCATGTCCTTTGGTAAAACACTCAGTTCCCAGTAAGTACCACATCGATGGGAGCCCAATGGACACTGTAGGCATTATAAGAGATGTGGGGACACAGGTTGACAGCAACTTCTCCTTCAACCACCACATTGCCACTGTGGTCATGAATTCCTTCTATGTGATACATCACATTACCAAGGGTTTTGCATCCAGGAAGACAGAGGTAATCATCTCTGTCTACTCTTCCCTCATTAGACAACTCATCAAGTATTATGGCCCATTTGGCATGTACCTCACTAGACACCTGCAACAGCTGGGGACGCCACAGAAGTACCTCACAAAGAGGTTCCTAGGCATTAAACACATGTCCTACACAAACAGACTCAGAAGACTCCAGCTATTCTCTACGTCATATCACCTAGTTAGATGCTATCTGTGCTTGACTTACAAAGCCATGTCTGACCCATCTCTTTTTGAAATGCTACATATGACGACATCTTAATCCCTCCACACCACACATTGCAGGGACTTCTATCTCATTACCACAATCGACACAACATGCTGGTGGGACAGGTCCTTCAACAAGAGACTGCACATGCTCTGGAATACACTTCTCATACATGTCATGCAGAGCACCTAGCTAACCCTGTTTCATGGAAATCTTGATGAGTGGATGGGTAATAGTTCACCCCAAGGATCATTGCAGTGGCTCTACTTGATACAGGCACTGGGAAGTAACATCCGGTGGCACAATGACAGGACACATCTATGGGCTAGACTTGTAAAGGCTCCAGTGCCATTAGTCTACTACACACTTAGGAACATATAAGAGGAATGACATCAGTAGGACTGATAAAGTAGGGCAGTGGGTGGTTAACATATCACAATACTTCTGCCTACAAACATACACATATTTTTCAGATACGAGAGTAGAACCTCTGCCTAACTAATTATTTTGCACACACTACTGAGTTTACTGGGCTGACATCTGGCCAAAGTTGCTGATAAAGGGAATGACATCATCTGGACTGATAAAGTGGGGCAGTGGGAAGTGTGTGGTTGGAAATGGCATAAAACTGTTTCACCTACAAATGAACAAACAAATCCCTCAGTCTTGCACACACAATTGTCTCTCTCACACACACACACACACACACACACACACACACACACACACACACACACACACACACACACAAACACACACACTTGCTAGTATTGAGTTTAGAACTCTTACCTGTCTAGTTACTTGTACTATAGTGTTATGCAGTTACCGCATGCACTACAGAGGATATAGTGCTGACAGGTGTACAATGGTAATTCTAAGGTGAATGACAGCAGCAGATCTTGTGCAGTTGGACAATGTGAAGTGTACTGATTGGGAACAGTCTGCTAATACTTAGACCCACAGAGACACACACACACAGGCAAGTGATGTGATATTAACACCCCAACCTCAGTACTATTACACAATGAGGCTCACCTTTTATGCTTGCATGTGCTACTTTTTAACACCAGTATGCCACTGTCTGCAGCAGGACATCACTGTATGCCATTCAAGGTACCCATGTGTGTGACCCACACTGCTGTGTCTATTCCCCTGTGTCTCTCTGTCTATCACAGTCTGTCTCTCACTTCCCCACATCTATGTGTGCGTATGCTTGACATATATAGTTATATGTTGGCCATATATGTCTGGATGTGTCACACACAACAAATACAGATATATCACATATGTGCCACCTACAGGTAGCTGGGGGGTAATCCTGTCTGATGTGTGTGTAGGGACAGTTAAGGTGTACATAGCTGTCTGTATTCACAGATATATCTATACAATATAGTCATATAGACCAATGCAGGTTCCAACATGTCCTGTGCTTCTCTAAGTGTAGAAGCATGCCCAGTGTGACCTTGTATACTTAGAGTGGGACTCCATTCCAACATGTCCTGTGCTTCTCTAAGTGTAGGAACATGTCCAGTGTGACCTTGCATAGTTAGAGCAGGAGTCTATTTCAGAGATAAGTGTACTCCAGTCCAGGGTTTTGTGTGCTACAGACATACCTCTCAGAGGTACAGAGGACTTTCCTTGGGGTAATGGTTTGTTTTGGCAGATATTTTCTGACATATCTGTATTCTGACAGTGCAATGTATTGTGTCATTACCTAGTGTCAGACATCCTCAAATTATCACAGTGCTTTACTAAAGGAATGCTAATCATATGATGCATAGACTGATATTATAATGGCAGCAATGTACATTCTTGCCCAAGGCCAGTTGGGAGGTGTGGCTACAGCTAGTTGAGTTATAGACCAGCAACTTGTTGATATACTGGCTGGGGATCATCTGATTCTGTGGTATCTGTGTAACGTGAGATGTGATATCCTGGTGTGGCCATACCTGTCTGCTGTACATTGTTTGGCAGATTGTACAGGTGTTTGTCTAGAGGTTTTATCCAGTCTCCATAAACATGTGTTTTTGCAAATTATTTCAGTGTAATTGAAGAGTGATGTTACAAAATATTGACAGACATTACTGTTTCAGACTACATAACCTTCAGACAAATTTCTGATACTGCAAACCCCTCACCCTTCCAACTTTCTCACTATCTCAGGGCAATATTTACCACACATGCCTATCATTGTGCCTTTGTTCCAGATTTACTGGTGCCCTTGTTCAGACATGTTGCTGTCAGAGGTTTGGTGTTATGGGTGTGGGTACAACCTGCATTGTACTGTGCAGGCATGTCCATTATATACAAGAGCAGACATAAAACAAGGACAAAAGCCATACTGACAATGACTACTGGCAACAGTATCAAAAAGCATAATTATTCACAAAAGCCCTAGAACCTCGGCTACACAGCTCTCAAGAAGTCCATTACATGTGTAGTATATTCCACATAGCACTGTGACTTTCAGGTATGTTAGTGGGAGAGCAATAGGTGTCAATGACATGCATAATCATTGGCACTGCAGTTATGTGCACATGGCCCTGTGACAGACAGCCTGTACCTATGGCAGTACAAGATGACACCCAGGAGAACATGCTGGCCAGATCCTGACAGTATTGACCACACATGGACATAGCTCATTGACCCCTGCATATTGAGCACATGCAACATGTTTTCATGTGTACTGGGACAGCCCTACAAATCTGTGTTATGCTGCTATTTCCCTGCAAACATATATGTTACTGCATTTCTGTGGGTATGTGGGGGGGGGGTCACACTTGTCAACTGTAGACATTTGCAAAGACTGTGCTGATATTTGCTTTACATTTTGATTCCATTTACCATACTATTGTTCCCTATCTTGGGGACTACAGGCATATCAATAAAGAGCATAGGTGAGATTGTAATGGCATACATTTGCATGTCAGAGTTGTTACCCTTCAGAGCCTTACTGCAACTGTGAGACCTGCTGTGCTATGACTGTGTGGGTCTGTAGGGGGGTGATTCAACATTGCTGCCATTTGTGGAGCTTTTCCAGACATTTCTCTCTGATTTGCTGTGTGGGTTTGAGGGGTGGGTGTGGGACCCCACGCTGACATCCATGGCTGTGAGCTATGCCCCCCCCCAGTTAGATGGCCCCACACATATACTGCAGTGGGATTTGCCACCTTGGGTACTACTGCATAGTGTTGGGAGGCCAGTATTGGACAGACATTCCCTGTTGCCCCACATAGCTGTCAGTTGTCTGCTGCTATTCCAGTAGTCCACCCCATTCTCATGGAACAATACCATACATATGCTAGCAGAACATACTGATACATTAATTTATTGTTAAGCTAACCGACTCACCTTTTGCCTGTGCCATTGTGTGTACAGAGCTTAAGGGCTGCCTATGTTGGATGCACACAGTACATCACCTGTACATGGTAGGTTACAGGTAATGTGATGTCTGTGTGATCCCTTTTTACTGTGTGTGCAAGTAGAGAGGTGTCATTCCCTGTGTGCCTATAGTGTCAGTGTGTCTGCTATGCATTGCCTCTTTGCCAAGGCCAGGCCATACTGGGCACACCTCCATCTGCCTACAGGGGCTGGCTCAGGTGTGGGGCTGTTTGGCCCTTCTCCATCCTGTTCTTGTTGCAGCTCTTTCCACAGGATCATATTGTGTAGCATGGCACATACTATGAACATGTGTACACATGTGACTGGAGAGTACTGCAAGGCTCCACCAGATATGTCCAGGCAGCAGAACCGTGACTTGAGCATCCCAAACACATGCTCTATAATGATCCTGGTTTGTGTGTGTGCCTCATTATGGCATTTGTGCATGGGTGTGTGTGCATTTCTGATGGGTGTCATCATCCATGGCTCCAGTGCATAGCCAGCATCCCCCACCAGATGGCCATATGGGATGTCCCCCCCTGGCAAATCCCTGATACAGCTGTGAGGAATGCCAGATGTGGGAGTAGTGATAGCTTCCAGGGCTGTCAGCACACACATTCATGATAATGCCCTGGGCATTGCACATGACCTGGCAGTTGATGGAGGGACAGCTCTTGCAGTTTATGTAGACCCTACCCTCCTCACCGAGTGGTGCTTTGATGTGAATGTGCATGCCATCTATGGTACCCAGTACCTCCAGGTATTCAGGTACATGGTGGAAGAGATGCATATTGCTGGTCAATTCCTCATGAGTGATGGGAAAGTATATGTGGTCATGGTAATTTGGTAGCATGGCATACAGGAACTGGTGGAGTACTCTGGATGCAGATGCCTGTGACACCCCCATGATATCCCCAGTAGGTCTTTGGGACATACCTGTAGCTAGTATTCTTAGGACTACACATACCTTAGTATCCACTCTGATGGGTTCTCCTCTATTCATTCTGGATGTGAGGCGAGGCCAACACAGATCCACAATTTGCTGCAGTATGTCCCTGTCCACCCTGTAGTGCTCTACTATCTCCAGGTCATGTAGCCCCTGGCAGGTTACCCTGGTTCTGAACACTCTTCTCCTCCTCCTGAGTCTGGAGCAGTTTTCAACATTATCTTCCTCTCCACCATCAGCCTCCAGCACATACTGATGTATCAAAGCGATGGCAGCCCCTAGCATTTTGTCAGTTGAAATTCCCAGGTTTACTCCAAAGGTGCAGAGTTTCTGGGAGAAACCAGACTGAGGGGTGTTCGCATGCTTTATAGTGGTGTGCTGCAACTGCCGCCTGTGTAATTGGGTTTATGATACATTCCAACTGCCATCTATATTACTCATGGCTTTGAATTAGCCACTGTGAGTGTTAAAGGCATTAGTGGCAATTTGTGCATGTTTGCCTTTATTCTTCTGTTGCCTTTTTTTTAATTATTTTTACTTGCATCTCCTCCCACTTTCATGGTTTCATGGTTCCTTCCACTATGCAGCCATCTGCCAGCTGTATTATTGTGTGCTTTACCTGACTCATTGTGAGTTGCAAGAGTCCCATATCATTGATTTCTACTTCATTTCTCCTTTATTGTGCTGCTGCCCTTTATTTTTATTTTTTTACATCTCCTCCCATTTTCAGCTATGCAGCCACCTGCCAGCTGTATTAATGAGTGTTTTCAATGGTCCATTGTGTGTTACAGTATCCCATATTGCTGTTTATACTGCATTTCCCTTGTTCTGCTCTTTCTTTTACTTTTCCTATGACTTTCCTGTTTAATCCCCAGTGTTCCACCCACATCCATTTAGCTAGTGAAAACAGAAAAAAATGGCCCTCCCCTGGCCACAAACATGCTCCTCAGTTCATGGAATAAGACTATACAGTCTCAGACACATCCCCTCTCTCTTAGCTGTGCTTAGCTAAGCACCAACCCAGCCAACAGAGCTCCAATTTGCTTAAAGCTAGCATGAGACACCCCCTTTTCATGTTAGTTGCTCCACCTGTCTACACGGTGGGTGTTAGAGCACCTACACAGTTAGGTGCAGTGTGACACTTAGAAGAAATTTGTGATTCAGTATAAGTCCCCTCAAAACATACCCCACTGCCGTAATCCCTAGTTACTACACTATACGCAAGTCTTCCACCTTAGCAACCACTGTTCCCTTCCATTTATTACTTTATGCATGCCATTGACTATAATGGCAGAATGCTGTTTTCTGTAATAGTCATGTCCCCCCCACTTTTTTAAATTTTATGCACCCTCCCATTTGTGTGCCACTTCTCACACATTACATGGCTGAGATTGGCCAACAAAAATAAAAGTGTATTTTTTATACAGATGGAGCAGTTTTGCATGCCAGTGGCCATATATTTTGCCATTGGCATGCATAACCACACTAATACATGCTTTATTGAGAGATGACATGCCTCCATTGTGTTTTTTGCAGAAATGAATTTGGTTAGTAACCGAATAAATTTCTACAACTAACACTGTTCCTGCATGGAGACCCAGCAGGTTGGAGAATTGCTCATTTGCCTTATTTGCATGTTTTTCACCAATAAATGATGTGATTAGTATCCTGCATGGATTTCCATGCAGGAACAGTGTAAGAGCACTCGTGCACATCAAAATGGCACGTACCTGGATTGAGAGGTGGCCATTTTCGTGCAGGAGCAACTACACTGTTCCTGCACAGAAAATATTTGTTCGTGAATCCCAGCGATTGTATTCTTATAGGATTCATTTAATTCAGGAAGATATACACTTAACCAAAACTGGTTGCTAAGTTTTTCTTTCATCTTCTTTTGAAAAGAAGAGGGGAGGAACTGTCACACTTTACAGGAAGGTTCAAATGTATGACCAAGATCACACACACAATTTGTGATACTAAAGAAATGGATTTGATAGCTTTATATTTTGGCAAATGTTTACTAGATTTCAAGATTAGGAGCCAGGGTTGCTAGGAACCATCTTGAAATTTTACAAGACTTTTGGAACTGTAGTCTTATTTTGGCAAGAGGTTTTAACCGCATTATAGAATACATTTTATATATATATATATATATATATATATATATATATATGTATATATATATATATATATATATATATATATATATATATATATATATATATATATATATATATATATATATATATGTATATATGGATATATCTATATATCTCTCTCTCTCTATATATATATATGGATATATATATATATATATATATATATATATATATATATATATATATATATATACGTACATACATATGAATCAAAATGGGAGCAGGAGCAACATTTTTAAACAAATGAGCATTTAATAATAATTTAAAAAATGTAGTAAAGGTTGCAAAAAACTTAACTTTATTTTATGCATTATTCCTATCCATGTGGAACATATGTGCATCAATAGAATATATGTCTCCTTAGATCTCTTTGGTAAAATGAATAGTTTTAGAACTCCTCCCTGTCCATTATCAGACCATAGTGCCTTATTCATGAACATAGTAGTGCAGTTAAAAAAAAATATCACATAGTACATAGAATCCCTGGGTATATGACCAAATTAAAAGATTTTAAAGATTATTTAATGGAACAAATTGAAGAATTTATTGTTGTTTGCTTCTAACCATATATGCCATTTTGTTTCTCTAACTTCTAATTTATTTTTATAGTTTCTACCCATGTAAGGATTATAAAAATGAATTTGAAGTTGGACAAATGGCAGATACAGTTTGAAGCAGAAACATTTCATGGGTTGAATGATGCAATGATGTAATTAATATTATTTTTTTAACAAACAAGTTATAAAATGTTTTATAATTAATGGTTTTATGTTTGTTTGTTTTTTTACTGTTTGCTAATTTACTAATCTGTTTTTCTTAAAATGATGATGCAATGATGTCATGTGATTTTTCAAGTAGATAAGGTGTGTGGGGTTGTATCTTACATTATTCTGATGAAGTCCTTTGTGGGCATCAGGATGAAAGCAGTAAGTTAATCAATGCTATTGTGGTCAATTAGTGTTGCTTTTACTTCTATTATTTGACACTGACGTGGATGAAATAGAAAATGCAAAATCTTTCAGAAATGAATGGGCTACAGTTTTGTCCATAGCACAGATATATGGAGTGAAAAAGTCTTGTCAATCGGTTATCTTATAGTAAGATAAGTAATCTTAATACAAATGTTTGTGAATTGTTAGGAAGGACACCCACCCCTTCCTTACAAATATATTCTTATTTGATTTGTCTTTCTTTTTATATAACTTTTCATCTCTCAGGAATCTGAAATATGCAGCTGCTTAAAGGTTTTCCATAGTTTTCCATTTAAATAGTGTCTTGAGTTTTTTGGCTTATGCATAGGACAACTTAATGATGAAGCCTTCTAGCTGACAGTGGAAAAGATTCATCCTGTGTAGATCAATATGCGTATATAAACCTTTAAGAAGCTATCCAAGGGCTTGCACAAGTGTATAAATACTGAGCACATGTGAGCCTGACTGCCATTTTGTAGTTAGCTGTTGAGATGTAAGCATGTATATTTGTAAGCTCTGTCTGTTAACTAGTTCATTCATATTTAAAGATGCTGCTATCCATCCTGATGTGTTTGTATATATTAAAGCATCTGAATGAAACCCCAAGCCTTCTTGTTATAAATGTTAATGATGAATTAGTGACATGGTGCCAGAAGTGGCATGTCTAAAGGACATGGTATCAGAGGCAGCAAGTCTAAAGGACATGGTTGGCATCCAAACCAGAAAATCTAAAGGACATGAAGTAAGAAGAAGCATACTGAGGGGGCATGAGGTCAGAAACGGCTTAGCTAAAATGACTTAAGGCACTTGTTTAGATGCTGGTGGAATATAAAGGAGTGGATCATTTCCAAAATGTGCGTACTTTGCAAATCAGGTCAGAAATGGATTTTAGATATTAAAACTTGCTCAGCACTATTTCTTTTTGCATAATATGAAACGGGGCATACAGAACATTCTAAATAATTTTGCATAAACAGATATGTACTATATCGATAAAATGTTTGAATTACAATGGAAATGTAAAGTTTGAATTGTATAAAATGAATAAAATAAAGGGAAACAGCCACATTTTCGCAAAGTATATGTATTTTTGTATTAAGCAAAGATATTCAAGTTCTCAGAAGTGTATAAACTGTTTGCATATTTGTGCAGCATTATAGTAAAACTATTTTGCAAAGTACAGCCATTGCAAGGCATATTTCACAAAGCACAGCCATTAGAAGGCATATTTCACAAAGTGCAGCCATGACAGGGCATATTTCACAGAGTGCAGCAATTACAGAGCGTATTTTACAAAGTAAAGTATTTCAAACAGTTTATTGTGCATTTGAATGTTGCTACAAGCTCACAGAACTGTTTGTTCATACATAATTACAAGGGCCATATGTTCAGTGTGTTTATGTATACTATGTGGGCATGGCAGACAGATTTCAAAAACCCAGTGCAATTGTGTTTGACAGTAATATTTCTGAGAACTGGAGAGTGTCTGAGCAAGAGTATGACACTTTCATACAGGCTGCATTTTCTGATAAAGATGACTATGCAAAGGCATTTATTCTACTTAATTTAGCTGGGTCAGAAGCTATAAAAGAGAATGCTTATTTGTGTATGCACCTGTTATCTACACAGGAGAGAGGGAAAACTGTCATATTGTTGTACCAGCTGAGTCAAGGGAGGACCCTGCATGCTTAAATGTAAATTTAGAGAAATGTGTAACCCCCAGACAAATGTTACAGTGGAATGACACTTATTTTACACAAGGGATCAAAAGCCTGGTGAAACCTTTGCAGCATATATAACTGATCTGAGAAACAAAGCTAAAACGTGCAGATTTGGTGACTTAAGGGATGAGTTGCTAAAAGACAGACTTGTGTGTGGCATAAAAGATGATGCTGTGAGAAAGATTTTGCTTTATGACAGTGATTTAATTTTGAATAGGCTATTGAGATTTGTCAGATATATGAGCTCACAGAAAAGCACACAAATATGCTTACAAATGAGAACAGCTCTAGAAGGTACAGTGATAAAGCTCATGTTGATAGTATGCAGAACATGGTTAAAAGAAACAGGCCCAAGCACATGGCAGCTGTAGCCCCTGCAGCACTCACTGGTAACCCCAGAACTTTCTAGCACATTCCAGAAGTCACACAGTCTCAGTGAAACATTAGAGTGATTCAGCAAGCTCAAAGCAGGGGCCCTCAACCTAGTTCCATTTCCAACTGTCATAATTGTTGTGGTAATCATAAATCTAAAAGGGAAAAGTGTTTAGCTTTTGGTCAACAATGCCACAAATGTAATCATTTCAAAAGATTTTGTAAATCAAAATGCCCACATTCTGTCATCAAAAGGGAACATTTTAAGAAATTAGTTGATCAGTTAGACAGTGGCAAGCCTACTCTTTATGTTGATGGTGTTTCAGTGCTTCATTATACAATCAATGCAGTAGATTTAAGGGTAAAGAATGAAGTATTTTTGTACTGTTCAGATTAATGGCAAACCCACAGAGCTCAAAGTTGATACAGGGTCTCAGTTCAATGATATGTCTGTAGAAACTTTTGCTAGAGTGTGTAAAGGTAAAAGGCTTAATTTGGCAAGGTGTGTGAGATGTGTTGCTTATGGAGGTGGAGAAAACTCTGAGGTTGGCATAATGGTTAATGTGTTTACCTTGTAAACACAAGGTACAGGGTTTAATTATTTGCTACATATCTGAAGAGTTTTTGAATTCTTATACTGCTTGCACTTTAAATTATCATTTTTATGTGTTTACATCTGATTAACTGTAAAGAGCTACACACTCCAGTGTGATAGCCTGTTTTCTGTGTTAAAAGTGTTTTTATTACTGTATTTGCCTTAACTTTAAAAAAAAAGCAAAAAACAAAAAAAATCCTATCCCTCTACCTGTTTCCCACCTTTCTAGAACTAGTAAACTCTGGTTTTCAGATTCTGCTGAATTCTGCGCTGCTTGTAAGTTCCTGTGTTGCCCAGACATTTCTAGGATAGAGGGAAACTTCTCTGTTCATCAGAGAAGAGTGGTGAGCTTTGGAACAGCCTATCTGTTGCTAGAGGAGTGGTTTCATCTCAGAAACTGTAGTTTTATTGGCCATTTTGGGCAATTTCTATTCCATTCATCTTTCTGTTTAAAAACAGTGTTTACGTGGTTTTGCGCATCACACAGCACTGCTTAGCTAGGGTTAAACCATTCCCGGTGCCATAAAGTCTGGTCTTCAGTTTTTTTCCCTTAGAACTAGCCAGATTCTTAATTTTAGCACTTGCATCTGCTTCTTTGTGCTCAGCACTGGTTCAGAACTGTTGTAAGCACTAAATAAGCTGCAAATTACTACAGCACTCAACCTTCCTCATTACCTAGTGGATAGCAGTTTTCTCTACTTATCTTCTTCAGTTGCTTAGAGGAAAACAGCTCTAGTACTTACTTCCCTCACTTGTCTAGAGGAAAATAGTGATTATCCATTTACTCCAAGAGACAGCTCCTGGTGTTCTCTTCTGTCTACCTGATGAATTGGGGCATCTTGGAGCAATGTAGCAATTGCCTCATGTACACAGACAACCCTCTCCTCCTACCACCTAACACTACAATCTGGGAGAGATGCATTTATCTAGCCAAACTGGAGGCAAAGCTCTCTCAAACCAAGACTGAACTTGTCAGTCAAGAGGAGAATGCACCATACCACACTCATCACATAGTCCCACTAAACCTACACCACCAAAACCAACACATAGAAACACAAAAATATTCAAGGAGGCTCTCAGTAATAATTTGCCCAAGCAACAGAGACCTCCAAAGCAAAAATGCAAGTGACCTCCACCACTCAACACAACCCAAAGGACACATAGCTTACAGACTCAGTGTGCCACTCAACCACAGCCCATAAGGCAAAACAATGTGCCTAACACATTAGTGATAGGTGACTATATAGTCAGGTACACTGATGTTCCACTCACCAGAATAGACAAGGAGAAGGTTACTGTTAGCTGCCTGTCAGGTGCCAGGATCTGCCACATAACCCATGCACTCAGGTCACTTCACAACAAGTACTAATATGACTCTGTCATTGTCCATGTTGGTGTGAATGACCTGAGATGTACCTCTCTGGAGTACATGAAAAGAGACATAGAAGAGTTCTCCGATATTGTAGGCCAGTCAGGTATGACCCTAGCCCTGAGTAGCATCCTACCTTCACCCAGAATGATGCCGTAGTACAAAGACAAAATAATTGACTTCAACGATTGGCTAAGCTTCTGGTGTCATTCTAAGGGGATCCTTACCAGCAGCAACAAAAACCACATTGGGGGAGATTTACGAAGAGCCAACAAAGTAGCTGCAGTTCCATCAAAGATTACTCAGGTTCCTTCAGTGAATTATCTTCAAAAAAAAGTGTCTCTTTTGAGAGTATCCCTGGAGAGTTGTCACCTGACCATACCAACCAATCGGGACAGCAGCAGAGACCTAATGAAGGGGTGAACGGAAGAAATGGAAGAAATGGGAGAACCAAACAAAAGAGGTGATACAACCAAATGAAAGTTTTCTACGCTGTGAATCGAATGGTTTGGACATTATTAACTTATTGGATTTGAAACTTTCTTCCAAAGCCATTCAGGTACTGTTAAACGGCGCAAAATTTGGGCTAACTAGATTGCCATTGTTAGCCAATGTTTTGATTGAAGCCAATAGATTTTGTTGTAAATTACACCTTAGAGTGTTTTTTTCGAACAAAGGAAATAATGTTTATGGCAGAAATTCAGTATTTTCAAACAGTGCAGATTGTATACATGAGATAGATGATTCTTTATTGAATGTATCTTTGTATGATTACGATGATTTTTTTTTTTAAATGTGACAGAGCACGATGATGAAAATGAAGTGCATACATATAATACGGGTTATGGTAATTTGGACATACCAGCACTACCCTTTTCTTGTAACACTTTTTTTCCACCTAAACTAAGTCAGTTGGTCTGCAATTTTGAAAAGTTATTGTTTTTTAACATTGAGAAAGAGTTCAAAAGCTTTAAACACACATGTTATAATTTGTGTAAAAAGGAATGGCAGGCTTTAAAAGAACTCTGAGCTCAGGTGAACAATGTTACTTTCAAAGAGGCAGACAAAAGTGGGAGCTGGGTTTTAATGAACAGAAGTCATTATAATCAAATGGTGGAGAATTTACTGGGGAGACTAAAGATTATATTAGTCTACCCAAGAATCCAGTAAAAGAATATAACAGGATGTTACTTGAATTACTAGAAAAGGGAGACAGGTTGGGGTTTTTAACTAAAACAGATGTTAAGAACATATATCACGGAACTAGAACAGATGTTAAGAACTTAAATATCATAAAACTAGAACAGATGTTAAGAACTTATATATTACATAACTAGAACAGATGTTAAGAACTTACATATCACATAACTAGAACAGATGTTAAGAACTTATATATCATGGAACTAGAACAGATGTTAAGAACTTAAATATCATGGAACTAGAACAGATGTTAAGAACTTATATATCACAGAACTAGAGCAGATGTTAAAAACTTGTTAAGAACTTATATATCACAGAACTAGAGCAGATGTTAAAAACTTAAATATCACGTAACTAGAACAGATGTTAAGAACTTATATATCATGGAACTAGAACAGATGTTAATAATTTATATATCACGGAACCACAGGATTCAAGATTCTTTGCCATTCCAAAGATACACAAACATAGAGAGAACTCCCCCGGGAAGACCTATTGTATCGGGGAGGCATTCCTTTATGTATAATATGGGGTTTTTTTGGATCATGTTTTAAAACCCTACATGAACAAAATTCCATCCCATATTGGGAACAGTCAGGATTTATATAAGTGCATCAAGAACTTGGAATGGCAAAGTGATTATTTTTTGGTTAGTCTTGATGTCAATGTCGTATATAATAATATTGAAACACGATGGGGGCTAGAAGGAGTGGGAAAATACTGGGGGAAGGGCCACGTACTTCATACATTATAGAATTGTTAGAATTTTGTTTGTGTCATAATTATTTTTTGTTTGATAAGAAAATTTATTTGCAGAAGAGGGGCTGCTATGGGAGCAGCCTATGCCCCTTCATATGCAGTTCTATATATGGGTGATTTTGAACAAAGGTTTATGTATTCTACGGAGTTCTTTAAAAGGAATATAATCATGTACAAATGGTTTATTGATGATTTAGTTTTCATTTGTAAGGGATCTTTTGAGGAGTTCATGGCATTCTTTGAAGTACTTAATCTAAACCCCCATGGCTTAAAATTTATTTTTCAGATGGACAATCAAACCATTAATTTTTTGGACTTGTGTTTTTTTGTTGATGTTGGTAAGAGAGTTCAGTACAAACCTCTCCATAAGCTTACTGCAGTGAACATTTTTTTGCATGCATCTAGCATGCATCCACCACACTTGATTCAGGCACTACCCTACAGGGAATTTATGCATATCTGGGTGAACACATCTCATGTACATTGTAAGGAGTCATTTCTGGATGAGATGGAATATAGATTGTTAAATAGGGGATATGGTAGAGAAATTGTAGAGCTTGATAGAAATAGGGTCCATGAAAGTTTCAACAGGACTAGTAACAAAAGAAGGGTGACTAATTCAGAAGCAAAGAAGGCAAATATTTTTTTATGTTATGAAATATAGCGCCTTTTCTGAAAGAGTTGTACACATAGCTAGAAAACTTTGGCCGATTATTAGCTCTGATGTATTTTTGGGTAGTATTTTTCCTAGCAAAATAACTTTCTCTTATGGGAGTTTTTTTTTTAATTTGAAGGAATTATTAAACAGACCCATATCATTTCCAGAAATCAACGTGCAACAGGGGGATTTTCCCTGTGGAAGTTGTAATCTTTGTTCAAAAGTAAAGAATTTATCAGGAACAGTGATTAATGGTAGAAGGTATTCAACAAGGGGAAAGTTTAATTGCAAATCCTGTAGGGTAGTGTATATATTGGGTCGTGGATGTGATAATATAAAATGGTATATGTAGGGCAAACAAAGAGGAGAGTTAGGATAAGAATCAGAGATCATCTCTTAGACATCAGAAATAATAAAAGAGAGTGGCTACTCATTTTTCCTCTGTCCATGGGGGTGATGGATCTTCTTTAATTTTTAGTGTCTTGGCCCAGGTTGCGACAACAGGGGGAACATTTAATTCCAGACTTAACTATTTAGAAACTGTAAATCCAAAAATAAAGAATAGTTCCCCTGACAGGCAAACACTCCTCCCAAAGGAGTTAAAGAATAAACATTAGGTAAATCAGTTCAGGAAGGAGTGAAGCTAGGTAGTCCACAGGTATGTCGCTCTGGATAACTCCAAAATAAGTAAAGCAAACAAAGTATATCCAAATAAAGCTCGAAGTTCTGTGGTTCACACAAATGGTTTATTGCAATAGACAAAGCTTTAAGCTAAACATAGCTTCTTCAGGTCACTTTAATGAATAAAAGAACAAAATTCTTCAATATATAGTCATGTCAATCAACCAATATATGAAGCAATCATAGATTTAAAAGGGAAATGTAAAAAACAAAATATATGTGTGTAAGGTGTATGAATCTAAAAACATATAAAGCAATGCACCTATATTAAACAGTTAAACTTAAATTATGAGGCTATATATATAAAAATATGCATAATAAAATGTCTGTATACTATCTATATTATATGACAGTGTGTATGGATATAAAAAATAGATATATCAGTGGTTGTCATGATGCATAAATATTCTACTTTCCTAGTAGAAATATTAGAAATGCTGGTTTATGTATCATGAATAGATACCTGGATGTAAAAAGCACTGAAGAATCATTAAATGGTGCTATCATAATATAGTCTATAACATTACAAGAGCAGATATATGGCAGTATTTAAATCATGTCTAAGTCCAGGAACAAAACATGTGTGTATGTATAAATAGCACATAAATATACAAATATAGAGATAAAAACAGAGATCAATACATCATATAAATCAATATATATTCCTAGAACATAAATTATGTGTTCTTACTGCAATAAGAACACATAATTTATGTTCTAGGAATATATATTGATTTATATGATGTATTGATCTCTGTTTTTATCTCTATATTTGTATATTTATGTGCTATTTATACATACACACATGTTTTGTTCCTGGACTTAGACATGATTTAAATACTGCCATATATCTGCTCTTGTAATGTTATAGACTATATTATGATAGCACCATTTAATGATTCTTCAGTGCTTTTTACATCCAGGTATCTATTCATGATACATAAACCAGCATTTCTAATATTTCTACTAGGAAAGTAGAATATTTATGCATCATGACAACCACTGATATATCTATTTTTTATATCCATACACACTGTCATATAATATAGATAGTATACAGACATTTTATTATGCATATTTTTATATATAGCTTCATAAGTTAAGTTTAACTGTTTAATATAGGTGCATTGCTTTATATGTTTTTAGATTCATACACCTTACACACATATATTTTGTTTTTTACATTTCCCTTTTAAATCTATGATTGCTTCATATATTGGTTGATTGACATGACTATATATTGAAGAATTTTGTTCTTTTATTCATTAAAGTGACCTGAAGAAGCTATGTTTAGCGCTTGTCTATTGCAATAAACCATTTGTGTGAACCACAGAACTTCGAGCTTTATTTGGATATACTTTGTTTGCTTTACTTATTTTGGAGTTATCCAGAGCGACATACCTGTGGACTATTTAGAAACTGTGTTCATTTACAATTATGGCACATTATATCCTGGTGGATTAAACCAGGAAGTGTCAATGAAAATTTATGGAAGTTGTTTATATCGTATGCACTTTCTTTAAAGAAATTATTTTTTGTCTTGTCTGTCAATTTTTGAGGGGCTTTTTCCACCTCTGTTTATTAATCTCTTTTCAAAATTTTGCACATATTTATTATACATTTTGTACATATTTGTCATACATTTTTTACATACTTATTGTGAATTGTTGAAGTGCAATAATAGAGTATACTGTTATTTTAAAAGGTGGGAGGTACTGGACTGTGGGTGATGGTATATGTATTTGTATTTGAATTTGTATTTGTATGAGTTAATTAATTAATTGAGCAAATTACATAATTGTTTCATTGGAGAATTTCTTAAATGTGATGCTACTTAAGATGCTGGTGTTTTACAAGGAAATATCCCTTGAAGGTGAAATGCAAAGATTTGAAGGTGAAATGCCGAGGTACCAGGATTAAATTATACCTGGTGGTTCATCTACTTTGTGGTGTGTGTTTCATTTTTATTTTCTTATTTGGTGGATTGGTTGTTATTTTTTTGGGATCCAGTATCTGTCTGCTTGAGATGACATAGTTGACAGGCTACAATGCTTTGCCAGAGATAGCCTGCACCTGTCACCCCTGGGATTCTGGATACTGGCTAAGGCTCTTGCCACCCCTATAGTGCCTTTTTTAGGCAAGGTTCAAATGACAAACCCATCACCATAACAGGTACAGGCAAGCAAAAACCGAGGGTAATGCTACTCAATGCTAGAAGTCTAAACCTAAAAATGCACTCACTCGAGGCACTCCTTAAAATGGAGAACATCAATATCTGTGCAGTGACTGAAACCTGGTTCAAGGCTCCAGAGAGCACCCCTGCACTACCAGGCTATAACTCATACCATACCTTTCGGCCATATAACCTGGACCAGAGCACCAAAGGCAGAGGTGTGTCCATATTCATTAAGGATATCCACACCTCCAGGCTAGTTGCCCAACATAATGCATCCAAAATGATCCAAGTGCAACTAACTCTGGGAAAAACTGCAATCCAAATTGTAGCTTGCTACAGATCCCCCACCATGTCCCAGGATTCCCACTCCTCTTTTCTTGATATACTGGAAAATATTAGGGTTCAACCAAACATCCTAATAATGGGTGATTTCAACTATCCCACCATTAACTGGGAAAACTACTCATGTACCAACTCTTTCACTCAATGCTTTCTAGAATTCATAAACTCCAATACCCTGGATCAAGTTATCCGCAACCCCACCAGGGGCAACAATATCCTAGACCTAGTCATTACCAACATGAGTGACCGGTATTCCACACCTGAAGTCAACTCCTCACTGGTTAGATCCAACCATAAGCTAATCAACATAGATATCCACATCTCGCCCACACCCTCCATTAAGGAAACCACTGTAAAAAGTTTCTCCAAAGCCAACTTCATGCTTCTTAAGTCAGAAGTGGTGAACTTCACAACACCCATGCAGATGGACAATACAGTTATGACTGCTGAATCCTACACAAATGCACTCTATAAGCACTTACACGAGTGCATGGATTGAGCTATCCCTAACAGAGCCAAGATGCTAACCTCCAAGAAAAGGAAGCCAATCTGGTGGTCCCCTGCTATAAACAAACTTTACACAGAAGGAAAAAACAGTTGCAAAAGAGAGTAAAATCCCATGAGTGGATGAGCTCCCTGGTCAGCCTCAGTAAGAAGCTGAGATCCCTCATAAAATCCTCAAAAGCTAGCTACAAAAACAAGATTGCCACTGACTTTATGTCAACCAGAAAGCATTCTATAGCTATGTCAAGAATCTCAATGGCAACACCTAGATCTGCCCTGAGTTACAGCACAATGGCATGAAAATTACAGAACCAACTGATATCGCCAGCATCCTGGCTGATAGGTTCAGTGCTAACTTTACCCCCCTCTCACCCCCTAAAGGGGCCATATCTATACAGGAAGAATGCAGAGCCCCTGCAATCACAACTGCGCAGGTAAAAACTGCACTCTCAAAAGCCAAGAACACCGCATCCATGGGACCAGACAACATCTCAGGCTGCGTTCTACATGAACTTCAGAATGAACTGCCCCCCCACCTAAGCACCATGTTCAATCATAACTTCACATTAGGCTTTGTACCCTCTGAATGGCGCACAGCAACAGTTATACCACTTCACAAAGGGGGAGCCACCGTGGACCCTTAGAACTATTGCCCTATTAGTCTGATGAGCCTGGTCTGCAAGGTCATGGAATGTATCATTATGGAAGTCATAAACAAAGACATTAGTAACCTCCAAACTCTGGACTTGGTGCAGTCATTCTACAAGAAAATCAACCTGTTGCCTATGTACTGAGAAGTCTTATCCAAACTGAGATGCAGTATGCCCAGATCGAGAAAGAGCTTTTGGCAATTGTGTATGCATGTTCGAAGTTCCATGATTATGTTTATGGCAGACCTATCCAGACTGAAACAGATCATCAACTATTAGTCACTATCTTGAGAAAGCCTATGCTTTCATCTCCAGCCAGACTGCAACATATGATGCTGAGACTGCAAAAGTATAATTTCAATCTTGTCTACAAGAAAGGCAAACTTCTTTATCTTGTTGCTACCTTATCCAGATCACCCAGAAATACCACTGAACAGAATGATTATCAAGGTTCACATTTGATTCATGATTTTGAAGTCATGGAAGTAAGAAATGTTTCTTCCACATGTCTTAATGAGGTAAGGGATCACACAGCCACAGATCCAATTTTACAAAGGCTCAACCACTTTATCTGTCAAGGATGACCATCAAAGCAATCTAGTTTACCTCAAGAAGTGCAAACTTATTTTCCATGCTGAGATGAGATTTTTTCTGACAAAGGTATCATTATGAAAGGTTCAAAAGTAATTGTTTCAAAGTCCTTGCAATGAGTATACATTACTATATTGCATGGTGATTACCCAGGAACCGAATCTACCAAAAGAAGAGCAAGAGGACTTGTATTTTGGCCTTCTGTGTCACAAGACATTGAGAGAGCACTTTTATCTTATTCAGTGTGTAATAGTACAAAGCCACATCAACAGAAAGAACCACTTCAGCTTAACCTGATTCCAGAACTACCTTGGTCGATACTAGCCACCAATATCTTTGAGTGGAATGGTCAACATTATTTGGTGTTAGTAGACTCTTATTCCAATTGGTCTGAAATTGACCTACTTCCTAACCTAGCATCCAGTACTGTCATTACTAAGATGAAGCATCATTTTGCTGTTGTTCATGGTAGTTCACACAGTTATTTCTGACAATGAAACACAGTTTACATGCCAACAGTTCAAAAGATTTGCTGAAGAATGAGACTTTACTCATGTCACAAGTAGTCCAGAGTACCTGCAGTCAAATGGTTTGGCAGAACATGCAATACAAAGTATAAAACAGTTACTAGAGAAGTCAAACTAAGACAATAGTGTTGTTTTCCTGAATCTCTTGAATCTCAGAAACATTCCTCATGATGAATATCTTGGTTCATCTGCTCAGAGACTTCTGTTGAGACAAACCAGAACCACATTACAAATCAGTAGTAAACTGTTGGTTCCATGTGTCAAGAACAACAGATCAGTGAATGCCAATCTGTTGAAGAAACACCTATCCCAGAACCTACTACGATAAGACTAGCAAACTGCTCAATCCATTACGATAGGAAGAAATGATAAGGATGCAGATGTCCATAGGTTATGATCGAATTGGTGTCATGAAGAATATTGGTCCAGAGCCAAGATAGTACATTGTGGAATCAGAAGGAGCAACTTTTAGGTGGAATCGGAAATATTTGATACCAGTGTCTGAGCCTATACCACAGCACATAGCCTCTGAGAAAGACTCTTTGTCTCAGAGTGAGTTGTCCAGTGTTCAGAGGACATTCCCATTTTTGGGATGAATCCAGAAGTTCCTGATGCGAGTTGTGCACTGCAGACTGTACCTGTTGCTAAATTTGGTCCCAACTGTTATATTAAGAGGTATGGTTGAATCTCTAAACCCTGTAGCAGGTATGAAGCAACTTGGACATGAACATTGTGTTTTGTTTCCAATGTATATAGTAATGCATGCCTATTTCTGATACTGTTTTGCATAAAGGGCAGTCTTTTTAAGAGGGAGGATGTAGATCAGTATGTGTGTATATACCTTTAAGAAGCTATTCAAGGGCTTGCACAAGTGTATAAATACTGAGCACGTGCGAGCCTGTCTGCCATTTTGTAGTTAACTGTTGAGATGTAAGCATGTATGTATGTAAGCTCTGTTTGCTAACTAGTTTGGTCATATTTAAAGGTGCTGCTATCCATCCTGATGTGTTTGTATGTATTAAAGCATCTGAATGAAACCCCAAGCCTTCTTGTCATACGTTTTAGAGATGAACAAGTGACATCCTGCAAAGGGGGGGGCAGAATTATAATCCTTTTATTCGACAACCTGCTGCCAGTCTTATGGTAGTTCCAAACACAAAGAGGTATTGATTTTTTTAAACTGAAAAACTTCAGTTGGACACTGCTGTGTATGATGTTATTTTTTTTTTTTTTTTTTTTTTTTTCCTTTTTTCTTTTTGCAGTATAACTCCCTATTTTTTCATGTAATTGTAATTCTATAAACACTTTTAAGATGTCATTAGATTCCTAGGTAGACAATTTGAGTTACTCTGTAAATGAGGAGTCTGTGTTCTAATATGGACATTGGCCTGAACACAGGTATATTTTGACCTACAAACTATGAGCTACGAACCTTGCAATAACTGGACAAAGGGATACTAAGATTTTTTCAAACATTATTTATTAAGCCAAAAATATTTCAGTAACAAGCACAAAAATATAGAACAAGACAAAAACAACTCATAGAGTGGGCAAACTCAGTATTACGAACACCAATCTGCTTCTAATAAAGTAACAGCTATTTGTGATACTTATAATAAAGTAAAAGAGTATAACTATGAGGAAATAAAAAAAAGAAAACTCACCTAAATAATAATAATCAGGGATCAAAAGCAAAATATTACAATGTCATTTATCAACATGTATATTCCATACAGTTAAGGCACGAAGCCTAAGGACTAACTTTAAACAAAATCCTTTAAAAGATCCTATTAAATATAAAACAAGAATGCTATGCAATAATTCTAAAAACAATTGCCCAAGAATCAGTATAATCTGACTTCTTTCCATCTGAGTGAGCAATAATGTTTATACATTCAGGAGTATTTATTGCCATAGCTATGCAACTTTGTTGATTTAAAAATCTCATATCAGACCAGTGTTTGGTAATATAGAGTTTGCCAGACAAAAAACTGACTGTAAGTACTTTTTGGTTCCATGTGTTAACTGGGAGGAAATGAAGACGGTCAAATTTCTAAGGTAAGTTATTAAGCTGAACGTATAAGATTTTAATTTTTGAAAATAATACTAAAGGTATGACTTGCATATTTACAACTCCATAAAAATAATGCAATTTTGCAAGCCGTGCATTGCACAGAATTGGATGGATGGAATATATGACTTTATAGTATAAAATCTGAAGAAGAGAGCCAGCTAAGACAGTTTCTGATAATTGACTTTATGTCCCACACTTTCCTAAATTAGGTTAAGTCTGGTAGGACCAAACTAACAATTTGTAAGAACAAGTAAGAGAGACACTAGATGTATTCTTACTTTTCTTACAAATCTGGATATTTCGATCACTTGCCATAACGCTGCTATTCTCACTACCTTAACAGATGCATGACGGAACATTAATAAGCATATGTACAATCTTGCAAACTCAAGTAATTTCATTTAATTTAATTTAGTATGTTTCAGTGGGGCTAAGGGAATGGTTATACCAATCATATGCATATCGGGAATCTTTCTTATGAATACTAGTGACGCAGCAACCACTAACCTGCTAGACAACTCATATTTCTGATTTAAGCAGCTTACATCATAATCTGTAAAAGACAGAAAGGCACACTGATATAGCCCAGATATGTCTTAACCATGTTAAAATACACATTCGGTCATCATAAAATGATCAGTTACCTTATGAGTTATAGCAATTAAAATGTGCAAATTGCTAAATCAATCTAAAAAATGCATTTATTGTATAAAAGTCCTGAAATTAGAATGTAAGGCAAGGAGGCAAAATGCAATGGATTGAGGTTTATATAAATAGATTTTATATTAGCATTGAGATAATTTGAAATATGTAAAATATAATAAACAGACAGGCTACATTTTCCCTAGTAACAAACTTCGGATCACCTCACAGCCTAATGCACTCCCAAAAATTGATGAACTTTCTCTATATTTTCTTACATTCCGGTATTCTGCAATAGATACTGACAATGAAACCTCTTCACAAGGTACAACGTGCACATCCACCAACCATGCTATGAAAAACAATTTACAGTTTCACAGCCGAACATGCTCTCCTTTGAAATTATGTGTTTTTCTTACACCTGTACAAAGATGGATGGGCAGTCAGCAGTAAAATCCTTTGAAATGCTCTGTAGTGTTTAAGCTTTTACATAGATTCTGTGTCAGTCAGCAATGATCATCTTGGAAATGATGAGGCCTGTTTATGTCTCTACAAAGAAATATGCCAGCTAGTATAGAGGATTAAAGTTATGAACTCTTAAGCTGCTTCCTGTGGTCTTAGTTTTGATTCATTCAGCCACTATTTGCATACTGTGTGGCCTTGTGTAAATTACTTAACTAGAGAGTGCTTTGGAGAAATTGGGCTAGAATCCACAATGTTCTCCAGGGTGGCATGCTTAATAATGACTCATGAATCTAAGAAGAGACCATAAGTAGTAAGGAAAATGGAAAATTCTGTCTGGTGTGCTATGTACCTCACAGTTACTCAAAGCATTCAGGCTTCTTGGAAATGGGAAGAGGGGTGTTCAATAGGCAATATGCATAGGTAGTCACATCAGAAGACCTGGTGGAGCATGTATAGGAGGAACAGCTTGCTTGATCTGAGACTGATCAGCGAATCATTAATGATGTGTAATATTCATGGATTGCTGATAGCAAACACCATGTTGAAACAGAGAGATAGTCACAGATGTACTGAATGTTAGAACACCTTAGGCTAGAGGTCAATGAACTGACTTTAATGTCATGTCATCAGACCTGCAAATATAAGTTCTGAATAATTCAGTACAGACAGCTGCTTAGCTATAAAATGGCAACATGTTGCCTCAGATGGCTATGGGCAGCCACTAGACAAGTTAATGAAATCCCAGTGTATAATTAGGGTGTCCTGCTGATATCTGGAAAATGCTTCTTTGTGAAGTGAGTTCAAATACTCACTTCTGAAATAACACCTGTTACATACCAGGGGAGATCAATCATTTCAAGTCTGAATGGACCCTGGTTAAGACTTTAGCAGTTAATGTGGTGGCAAAGAGATGTGGTTCAAAGATGGTGGATGCTTTTCACAGCAGTAAAGCTAGAATGTCCTGAAGCAGGACAACACCAACAGTGAAGGAAACTGTGAAGCTAAAGAAAGAAACCAGCACTGCACTGCTAGCAGGGAAAGGCCTTCGAAGTTATGATCACAAATAGATAATAACGGGACAAGAAGGTACCAACTGCAGGAGTCACTACAGTGAATGGTGATGTATGTTATGAGTTTGGTGCAGTCATGAAGAATAACCTCAGGGAGGTTCTGGCAGATCATCCAGTAGCACATGGCTTTGCAAATAAGACTAGTCAGACTAATGGGTCTGAAATTTCCAGGATCTATTGATGGTCCTCCGTTATGAATGAGGTTGAATGTTGCAGTCCTCCCTTCATATGGCATGAAGCCTGTTTTAAGACTATAGTTAAATAATAACTTCAGGGGTCATAAGTCATAATTTAGACTGTTCAGGAGGCATCCTGGGATGTTATTGGGGCTCACCAATGCCATATTCTTGACTTTAGCGAGTGCAACCAGTATATGATTCATAGTTATTGTTGGAGGGGTTATGTTGGAGGGTATTATTGTGAGGATGGTTGGGGGTAAGAGGGTGTAAAACTGGAAATGAATTTTTCCATCAACAGGTTCACTGTATTGCCAGGCTTGATGAATGTGGCACCATTAACTGCCAGTTCAACACATTGTTTTGTGCTGCCCTTGAGGTTTCTGACATAGCTGTAAAAGGCCTTATGGTTATCTTTCACCTGGGATGATATCCTAACGTTAAAGTTTGACTTAATTATCTCTCTTAGCTGCCTATTTACTTTGATGAGAGAGTTTTTATTTTTATGAGCATTACCCTTCCTGATTTTGCTATAGTTATTTTCATTTTGTTGTATATCCTGCTTAATTTGTGATGCCACCAGGACAGTTTGTTTCTGGAGCTAGTTCTGGATTTACTTCTGGTATGTACAGCAGCCTCTATGCAGCCATTGACATGGTTGTACAGAGTTTCTGACAGCAATTCAGCATAGGCTGATGTGTTCTTGGGGTTTGGAGGGGCATTGAATTTTGACAAACCATCACTTAAGAACAAGTAATTTGCCTTGGAATACTTTCTATTACTAGTTTTAATGGGATTATAGAATTGATTTTGATTTCAAATGCGACAGCTTTATGGTTGGACCTTAACAGGGAGGATGAGACATTGTGGTTACAGCATTCTCCCATATTTGTGAGCACAAGGTCCAGTATGTTGAAGCCTGAAGTGGGCGTATTCACCATTTGGTCAAGGATGTTTGTACTGAAGAAGTCCAGGAATCTCTGTTCCTGTAGATTTGAGTCTGTGTAGGTTTCCCAATCAATAGAGGGGTAATTAAAGTCTCCCATGAGCAGGATATTAGGTTGGATGGTAAGTGTCTGTAGTAGGTCCAAGTATGCATTGTCAGCTTCTTGGGACATGCAGGGTGACCTACAGCTGGCTAGGATATGGTACGGGATTTTGTCCATGGTGATTTGCACATGGAAGAACTCTAGCACATCACCCTCTTTGAACTCCCTAGAGGTATGTTTGCTACTGATGTATATTGAGACACCTCCACCTTTAGCCCTTGTCTTAGGTTCATAGGTTCATAGGAATGTACTAGGCTATTGGCCCTAGGGCCTATATAAGCCTAGCCAAATAAGGTTCCATGGCTTTCGCCACCCAAGAAAATTATTTTTTCTGTGCCCCTGTCGAGTAGCGTCACAGCAGTGATCCCCGGGGTGAATTTCCTGTTTCCCATCCAATTGTCAAGAGTTCTCTTAGAGAGGGCTAATGAGGAGCTCTGCTTGACATGAATGGGTAGCCTGTTCCAGAGCATGGGAAGTCTCTGGGATAGGAATCTATCCCTCCAGCATGTTCTGTTTATTGTGGTGACAAGGTTTAGGTCCCTGGAGTGTGATGCTTGGAGAGACTGGGATTTCTTTAAGTGTAGCATGTCCATCAGATCTGGGTTAGGCATGGCGTTGTATGTTAGGCAGAGGTCGCCTTTGAGTAGGCAATATGCGACAGAGTAGAGCTGGAGTTTTTTGCGGTGGTCTGCGTATGGCATCTGTTTGAGGCCGGTAATTCTCCTAGTGAGGTATTTCTGTGGCCTTTCTAGTTGTTGCAGATGTCTTGCAAGGTACATGCCAAATGGGGCGTTGTACTCTATAATGGGTCTGATGAGGGATGAATAGAGAGGAATGATGACCTCTCTTTTTCTGGAGGAGAACCCCTTTGTGATGAGGTGTGCCACATAGAAGGATTTCCTGACTACTGCAGTGATGTGATTATCAAAGGAGAGACTACTGTCCACCTGTATCCCAAGGTCTCTTATCACACTTTGGGTGTTTAGTAGGCTACCACCTATGTGGTAGTTCATGGGTATTGTGTTTTTCCCAAAGGGGATGGCAATGCACTTCTTGGCATTGAGCTTTAGGCCATTACTTTGACACCAAGCATCAGTCTCAGTGAGGCCTCTGTAGAATGTCCATATCCTTAGGTGAATCTGTCATGGCTCCTAGTTTGCAGTCATCTGTGAATTTCATTAGCCAGAGACCAGCTGTATTAGCTTGGACTTCAGAGAAGTAGATACTGAACAGGAGAGGACCCAGGACCGAACTCTGTGGTACTCCGCTTGTTACTGGTTTGAAGTCGGATTTGGAGTCGGCTGCTTTCACTGTGTGGGTTCTGTCAGTGAGTCAGTTGTCACCCATCTTGTGACATGTGGATTTATGCCTAGTCCAGTGAGTTTATCTATAATACCAGAGTGGTGGATGGTGTTGAAAGCCTTGGCGAGTTCAAGATAGGCTGTGTGCACCAGCTTACCCTCATCTATGGCTCTGGTAACTGCTTCAAAGAAGTCAATCAGGTTCAGGAGGCATGATCTACCTTTTACAAACCCAAACTGAGTGGGGTCCAGAGTTTGGAGGTTACCTATGTCTTTGTTTCTAAGCTCTAGGATTATGCATTCCATGGCCTTGCAGACCAGGCTCATCAGGCTACTGGGGTGGTAGTTCCCAGGGTCAGTGGTGGCATCCCCTTTATGGAGTGGGATAACCATTGCTGTGTGCAATTCCATAGGCACAAAGCCTGAAGTGAGGGTATGGTTGAACATGGTACTTAGGTGGGGTGCCAGTGCATTCTGTAGTTCATGCAGAACACAGCCTGGGATGTTGACCAGTCCGATGGATGCTGTGTTCTTGGCTTTGGAGAGTGCAGTCTTTACCTGTGCTTCTGTGATTACAGGGGCTTTCAATCTTCTGGTATGGAGATGGGCCCTTTGGGGGTGAGGGTGGGGTAAAGTTTGCACTGAACCTGTCTGCCAGGATGTTGGCAATATCAGTTGGTTTGGTAAATGTAGTGCCATTGTGCTGTAGTTCTGAGCAGCTCTGAGTGTTGCCATTGAGATTCTTAACGTAGCTGTAGAAAGTGTTGTGGTTGTTTTTTAGAATCCATGGTGATTTTATTTTCGTAACTAGCTTTGGAGGATTTCAGCTTCTTGCTGAGGCTGACCAGGGAGTTCCTGCAATCATGGGATTTTACTATTTTTTTGCAACAGTTTCTTCCTTCTGTTGTAGAGTTTGTTTATGGCAGGGGCCACCAGATTGGCTTCCTTTTTTGGAGGATAGTATCCTGGTTCTCTTGGGGATGGCACAGTCCATGCACTCGTGTATGTGCTTATACAGTGCTTTTGTATATGATTCAGCAGTCATGTCTCTATTTTCCATCTGTGTGGGTAATGTGAAGTTGGCCACTTCTGACTTCAGAAGCATGAAGTTGGCTTTGGAGGAACTTTTTATAGTGGTTTAATTAATGGGGGGTGGGGGCGGGATATGGATGTCTAGGGTGATTAGCTTGTGGTCGGACCTGACCAGCGAGGAGTTGACCTCTGGTGTGGGGCATCTGTTACCTATATCGGTAATGACCAGGCCCAGGATGTTGCTGCCCCTGGTAGGGGTATGGACAAGCTGATCCAGGGTGTTAGAATCTATGAATTCCAGAAAATGTTGAGCAGATGAGTTAGTATATGAATAGTTTTCCCAGCTGATGGTGGGGTAGTTGAAATCTCCCAATATTAAGGTATTGGGTTGTACCTTAATATTATCCAGTATATAGAGAAATATGGAGTGGGCATCCTGGGGCCTGGCAGGGGATCTGTAACAAGCTGCAACCTGAATTTCAGTCTTGCCCAGTGTTAATTGTACTTGGATAATTTTGGATGCCTTATGTTGAGCAACTAGCCTGGAGGTGTGGATATCCTTTATGAATATGGACACACCTCCTCCTTTAGTGTTTCAGTCCAGTTTAGGTGACCAAAAGGTGTGGTAAGAATTGTAGCCTGATAATGCAGGGGTGCTCTCTGGAGCCTTTAACTAGGTCTCTGTCACTCCACAGGTGTCAATGTTCTCCATCTTAAGGAGTGCCTCGAGTGAGTGCATTTTGAGGTTTAGACTTCTAGCACTGAGTAGCATTACCCTTAGAATTCACTTGTTTTTATCTACTATGGTGGTGCGTTTGATGTTTGTGCCTTGCCTAAAAAAGGCACTATAGGGGTGGCAAGTGCCTTATCCAGTAATCGGAATCCGAGAGGTGACAGATGCCGGCCATCTCTGGCAAAGTGTCATGGCCTGCCGATCATGTCATCCCAGGCAGACAGATACTGGATCCCCATGGAATGACAACAGAAGCTTAGCCAATTGTTGAAGTCAATCATTTTGTCCTTGTGCTGTGGTATCATTCTGGGTGATGGCAGGATGCTACTCAGGGCTAGTGTCATACCTGCCTTGGCAACATGATCAGAGAGATCCTCCATGTCTCTTTTCATGCAGTCCAGGGAGGTATGTCTCAGGTCATTCACTCCAACATGGACAATGACAGAGTCATATTGGTACTTATTGTGGAGTGCGTGCATTATATGATGGATCCTGGCACCTGACAGGCATCTGACAGTAACATTCTCCTTGTTTAGCCTGGTGGGAGGGACGTCAGTGTGCCTGACTATAGAGTCGCCAATGACTAGTGTGTTGGGTACATTGTTTTGCCTTATTGGCTTGAGGTTGAGAGGCACACTAATTTTGTGGGCTATGTGTCATTTGGGTAGTGTTGGGGGGGTTGCTTGTGTTTCAGCTTTGGAAGTCTCTGTTTTTTGGGCAGATTTTTATTGGGAGCTTCCGCAAATGTAAGTGTGTGGTTTGTGTTACTATGTGTGGGTTTGAGTGGTGCAGGTTTTGATGGACTATGTGTAACAGTGCGGTGTGGTGTTTACCTTCTCCTGTTGACTGTCTAGACCATTCTTGGCTGGAGAGAGCTTGGCTTCCAGTTTGGCTATATAAGTGCATCTCTCATAGGTTGTAGTGTTGGGTAGTAGGAGGAGAGGGTTGTCAGTGTACATGAGGCAATTGCTACATTGCCCCAAGATGCCCAGATTCATTAGGTGGACAGGAGAAAACACTGGGAGCTGACCCTTAGACATGCCTGGTTAGTACTTATTAATTTAAGTACTAAGAACTGATTTGCTCTTGATAAGTGAGGAAAGTTGAATGCTGCAGTAATTTGTAGATTATTTAGTGCTTGCAATGAGATTTTGACAGTGCTGAGCAAAAATAAACAGTTTTGAGTGCTAAAACTAGAAAATTGGCTAGTTCTAAAGGAACAGAAACAGTTTTGAGTGCTAAAACAAGAAAACTGGCTAGTTCTAAGGGAAAGACCTTCTGGCACCAGGAATAGTTTAACCATAGTTAAATGCCACTGCGCAATGTGCAAAACCACGCAAACATGGGTTTTTAAATTGAAAGATGAAAGGGATAGACATAGTCCAAAGTCTGTGCAGATACTGGTCTAAAAGTGAGGAAGGCAGTGAAACCATGGACTGCTAGGGTATTGACTGCAGCTTTAAACCATGTCTCAGTAACTGCACAGGTATCTATATTCTCAAGTCTGATGAAGGCTTGGAGAGAGTGTAGTTTTTTATTTAGGCTCCTGGCTTTGAGCAGAAATTACTTTAGGTTCTGTTGAGTTGAGTTTGCTATATCGGTAGGTTTGTCAGTTTGTCATTATCTAAAAAGGCACTATGGAGGTGGACAAAGCCTTAGCTAGTATACAAAAGCCTAGAAGGGAAAGGTACAGACCATCTTTGGCAAAGCAACGTGGTCTGTTGACCATGTCCCCCCAAGCTGACAAATATTGGATCCCCTTAGAATGACACCAGAAAGACAGCCAGCTGTTAAAATCAATCATTTTTGCTCATTTTGTTGCATCATCCTCAGTGATGACAATATGCTGTTCAGTGCCAGGCTCATACCAGCCTGAGACACATAGTCTGAAAGTTCCTTAATGTCTCTGTTCATATAGTCCATAGAAGTATATTTCAGGTCATTTACACCTACATGGATTATGATGGAATCATACTGGTACCCGTTATGTAATGACTTGAGTGCATGCATGATTTGGCAGATCATAGCACCAGAAAAGCAACTGATGGTTCTCTTCTCTTTGTTTAGCCTGGTTAGAGGGGTATCACAATGGAGTCCCCTGTGATGTCAGTCCTGGGAAATGGGTTTGCTTGCCTTAGGGGCTTACTGTTTGGGGCTCCACTGAGAGTAACAGTATGTGTGGTGTTAGGTGTTGTTTTTCTGAGTACCTCTGGGCTTGCTGGGGCATAGCTTTGTGGTCTAGGTTAACTTTATTGCTTAGGAAGATTGCTTTTAAGTGCCTCAGCATATGTTAGTCTATGTGTGTGTTGTGTGCTATGTGAGGTGGTTGTTGTATGTGTGGTTTTGTCAACCTGATGTAGACTTGTATGTGAAAGTTTAGTCTCTGATGTCATTGTGAAATTACACCTCACACATACTGTATGTGATTCTTTAAAGGATAAAGTGGTTGTCAGTAAACATGAGATAATTGCTACATTGTCTCAAGATTTCCATATCCACCAAGCTGGGTACAGAGAAGTTAGTAAATTTCATATCCATACTGACCAGTCCTTTGATTTCTGAGCTACAAGGGTGCAGTGTTTTTGAGTTGGAAGGCTATTAAGGGTGCTTTATTTGGACAGATTAAGCTAAACAGTACTAAAGTCTACTGAGTTTAATGTTTACACAAAACTGAATTCTGCTAAGTCTGTAGTTATTGCCTCTCGGGGCCCAACTAGCTGATCTAATTTTGTTGGTACACAAGGTATTTGCACTGCCTTGCTGCTTTACAGGTCACAGTTTTATGGTTCGTTCTACAGAAAGAAATTGCTTTCTAGGTGTTTGCTACTATGCAGGGCCCTAATAACCCATACAAACATGCAACATTTATAGCAGCACATAAAAAAAACAGAAAACTAAATAAAGAGCCCTCTGGCCAATAAAATGACTACACTATGAGTCCTCTGTGTATTTCCCAACTCAGATAGTCAAGGCAAACACCTCCTGCCACAAGATGAATAAATCCAGTCCTCTTGATGTAAAAACACAGTAGAATAGACCAACAAGTGCAATGCTAATACATGACACTTCATAGGATCATAGTATTGTGATGCCCGTGCACTGGCCCAGCAATCAAGGAGCCTCACTCCTTGCCACTAACACCTGTGAAGGGCATCCACATAGGGGAGGATAACAAATACACACACAGTAAAGTACAATTTCCCTTAAGAGCAAACAGAGATCACAGTCAGTCTGGGGCTGGTTTCTCCCCTTCTCTCCAGATCCCCAATAAGGCTCCCCATTGGCACAACTATAGGGCACATGTCTCAGCTTAGTGGTCAAGCTAAAACCTCCAGCACCCTCTCTGTCCAACCAGTGCTTTGTGTCCCTGCCCAAGTATCTGACACACACACACTTTAAGATATGAGTTATATACAAACACAAACACACTCCTGGGGAAGGCTGCCACAGGTTCTCCAGCTATGCCCCCTTCTCTGCCCAAAGTATAAGGTAGAAATTACTGCCACCACCCACTAATATTTATCAGCTACTAAAAAGGCCCTTATCAAAGGGTGTCCAATTCTACTGTACAATATTATTATCCAAATGGTAAATGTAACTGAACATTCAAGGCTTATTTGGAGTGGCTTTGTACAGTTTCACTATAGATATATATATATATATATATGTATATATATATATATATATATATATATATATATATATATATATATATATATATATATATATGGGTCTACTGTATTTCATCGAAGAAACACTTCTTCAAAAAAGAACAGTAGATGCACGCTTAAGCGAAAGTACACTTAACCGAAAGTGCACTTTTGCGAAGAACAGTTCAATGAACTGTTAACAATCACCAAAACAATGTTTTTGCAGAGGGCATGCCCCCCACCCCCCTAACTTAAATATGCCAACTCTGAGATCACACTACAGTGGAGAAACTGGAAAATTCCTTTTTCCCCACTGTAGTGTGCTTCGGCACCTCAGTCTTTGTTCTTCACAGAAGTGCACTTTTGTGTAAGTGTGGGTCTACTTCTCTTTTTCGAAGTCTTTCTTCGATTAAGAGAAGTAGACCCATTAGACCCATATATATATATATATATATATATATATATATATATATATATATATATATATATATGCAGTGTACTCTAGAGCTTAAATTATCTCTACACAAAACAACCACAGTTGAAATGTTTAAAAATATTTAATAATAAATAATAGACACAAGACAATACTTCTTACTAGTCAGTGCTAGTCAAGATTTCAGAGATCACAGAAAAATGCTTAAAATAATACAGTAGAAAAGTTCGGACATCAATACAGAAAAAAAAAATAATCTAATCTTCCTATTTCCTAGCTACGTCTAAGAGAAAACACAGTTCTAAAATAAACTTACCTATAGAGCATAGGCAGAGTGCTGGCAAAGTTGGATTTTCTCAAGACAAATGCAAAATGCTTTGAGTCTCTCTGTCCTTAAATTGATTACACAGTACTACTGACTCATTTCAGATTACATCATAATTTTCTGTTTCCCAGGCTAACAGAAGCTCAGAGTGTAACAGCCCTTCAGATCTTGCACCTGGTCAGGAAGCTGCAGCAATAAAAGACATTAAACATGCAAATTCTAGCAAGTAACTCTAGTCTCAAAACAAAAGCAAGAAATCCTTCATTCAAACATCTCGGCTCTGGGTTTTGTGATCAAGCAATTACACAATGCTTGACTTATCATCTTTCCTGCAGCAAAGTGCACTGTTGTTAATTTTTGCAGTTTCACTTTTAACACAATTTTCTTCCATTTAAGAGAACAAGCCTGTGGCTTATATTAATGTTTACAAATGACATAATTATCTACAAAATTATATCTGGCTAGGCTGTCAGCCTTCACCTATCTTCAAATTTCTTCCCACCTTGGAGAACTCAAGCTAGTATTTCAAGTGACCCTTGAAAAACGTTGCTGGAGAGGGTTAGGTCTATCTGTATATATCTTACTCCATTCTCCTGTCTTGAGAGCCCATCTGCATTGGCATTGCTAATCCCACTGCTGTGCTGCACTGACATATCATATGCTTGTAACCCTAGGCTCCATCTTAATAACTTGGCATTTTGCTGACTGGCTCTGCATAACCATGTTAGGGGATTCTGGTCTGTAATTACAGTGAATTTTCTTCTACACAGATAAGGCTGAAGTTTCTGCAGTGTCCACACTATGTCTAGACATTCCTTTTCTACAGCTGCATAGCATTCCTCCCTGGGTTGGAGCCTATGACTGAGATAAATCACTGGGTGCTGTTCTCCTTTTGAAAAAAATCTGGTTAAGTACAGCCCCCACCCCATGGTTTGAAACATCCACCTGCACAATAATTTTTTTGCTGTAATCTGGACAGACTAACACAGGGGGTCCTCCTAACACTTATTTAAGTTTCTTGAATGCTTGCTCACATGCTGTGGTCCATATTACCATATCTGGCCTGTTCTTCCTTGTGTGGTCTGTGAGGGGAGCAGCTATGGTACTATAACTGGGGGTGAACTTTCTGTAATACCCTGCTGTCTCTAAGAATGGTTTCACCTGTTTTTTGGTAACAGGTGCAGGCCATGCCTGATTGACTTCAACTTTGGCAGGTTCTGGCCGGATCATAGCACTCCCCACTCTATGTCCCAGGTAGGAGACCTCCATCATACCCACTTGACATTTGCTCGGCTTAATGGTCAACCCTGCCCTCTGTAGTCTGCCCAGCACCTCCCTGACATGTTGAAGGTGCTCTTGCCAGGAATGGATGTAGATGGCAATATCATCGAGGTAAGCAAGGGCAAACACTCCTGCTCCTGCTAGGATATGATCTACCAGCCTCTGGAAAGTTGCTGGGGCATTTTTCATCCCAAAAGGCATCTTTGTAAACTCATACAAGCCAAAAGGAGTCACAAAGGCTGACCTCTCTCTAGCACTGGGAGTCAAGGACACCTGCCAGTAACCCTTAGTAAGATCAATGGTTGTAAGATACTTAGCCACATGCAGCTGATCTGGGGCCTCATCTGTCCTTGGAATGGGGTAAGCATCTGACTCTGTGAGACTATTTAATTTCCTGTAGTCCACACAGAACCTAGTGCTGCCATCCTTCTTTGGCACCAGCACCACTGGGGATACCCAGAGACTGTCGGACTCTGGAATTACCCCTAGTTCCAACATCTCCTGTATCTCCTCTCTCAGAATCTGTTTAACTCTGTCAGGACCCTATAAAAGGCCCTACTAATAGGCCTTTTGGGGTTCTGTATCCACCTGGTGCTGCACCAGGTGGCTGCACCCTGGTTTCCCGGTGAACATGTCCCCAAACGCCTCTAACACTGCTCAGATTTCTCTAACCTGGGTAGGAGATAGCTGCTGGGACATTGCTGCCCCTTCCAATGAGGTGTCAGTCTGAGGCTTACTGAGGAGATCAGTCAACAGATCTCCCTCAGACTCCTCCTGCAGTCCACTGCAAATACTCAGCACAAGGGCCTCCCTATCATGGTAAGGTTTCATCATGTTAACATGGTACAACTTGTGCCCCTACCTCCGGCCTAGCAGTGCCACCATGTAGTTAACACTGCTTACCTTTCTTATCACCTTGTAGGGTCCCTCCCAAGCTGCTTGCAGCTTATTGTGTCTTACACGAATGAGAACCATTACCTGCTGCTCTGCAGCATACTCTCTAGCTCAAGCATTCCTGTCATACCATACCTTTTTCTGTTGTTGGGATTCTGCAATGGTCTCCTGGGCCAAACCCATGAGATCCCTAAGCCTTGTCTTGAGGTTTAGGACATATGCCACAACAGACTCCTTGTGAGATTCACACTCACCTTCCCACTCATCACAAATTAAATCTAGAGGTTCCCTTACCCTATGCTCATACAGCAACTCAAAGAGTAAAATACCTGTGGATTCCTGGGAAACCTCTCTGTAAGGAAACAACAGATGGGGCAAATATTTGTCCCACTCCCTCTTAAACTGGTCTGCAAATGCCTGTAGCATGGATTGTAGAGTTTAACCTCTCAACCAGAGCATTAGTCTGGGGACGGTAGGGGTGGTCTTCAGGTGCTTCACCCCACAGTACTTCCACAGACAAGCCAGCAGGTCTGACATGAAATTTGCACCTCTGCTAGTCAGTATTTCTTTTGGGAACCTACCCTGCTGAAAATCTTTAACAAAGCATTTGCCACCCTTTCTGCCTCAATGGAGGACAAAGCCACTGCCTCAGGTTATCTTGTATAATCTACTACCACTAGGAAATACTTTTTCCTTGTGGAACTTGGGGTACTCAGTGGACCCACAATATCCATAGCTACCCTCTGAAATGGCTCCTCAATCACAGGCAAAGGCATCAAATAAACTCTCACTTTGTCTCCTGCCTTGCCTACCTTTTGGCATTGCTCATGGGTCCTGCAGTACCCTATTACATTTCTGGAAATTCCAGGCCAGTAGATGTTCTGCATAATATGTCTCTTTGTATGTTTTATGTCCATATGATCTGCAAAGGGAATATGATGGGCTATGGCTAGAAGCACCAGATGGTAGGCTCTAGGCACTACCAACTGCTGTATTCTCTCACCTTGTAACCCTCCCTCAGGGGTCCATGCTCTATACAGTAACCCTTTGTCCCAGTATACAGATTCACCCTTCCCTTGAGAATCAGGTGCCTCCCTAGCTACCTGCCTCAGGCCTTGCAATGTAGGGTCTGAGAGCTGGGGCTGTCTCAACTCTCTCTTTGTAACCCTTCCTGCCTCTCCTTCCACAGGAAGTCTGGCATTCTCTGACAGTGGTGCCTCACTGTCAGCCTGGGTACTACTACTCACCTCTACCTTTGCAGTCACTCTGTCCAAGGGATCATCAGTACCCACATGCAGCTGTGGCTCACCTTCAGTCTCACTGCTACAAAGTAGCTTCCTCCTTGAAGTAACCACCTCACCAGTCCTGGCTGCAAGTATGCAGTTTGTCTGGGTCTCCCCCAGGCTACCCGACCCGTGTGCTTGTCTCGAAGCCTGACTGCAAGGACCCATTGCCTAGTTTCATTTTTACATCTGTACCTTGTCTCGAAGCCTGAACTGTGTAACTGCATTAACACCTAGTACTTCCCCATCAAGCTCCTTCCCTATCAGGACATCTGCAGGATGGTAGTTTGGTACCCCTGTTGTCTCACGACAACCTACTATTGGGATTTTGTCCTTCCCACTTACTGGCTCTTTCATCTTTTGTTCCCAAACTTGCCTCTGTGGACATCTGTATGCTGCATGACCCCACTGGTTGCATTCAAAACATTTAACCCAAGGTCCTGGATGTTTATCTGGACTAGTGGCTTCCCCTGCTACTGGCAGATTCTGTTTGGGCAGTCTGTGCTGCCCACCATGGGTTCCTTTAGACCCATCAGCAGTACTGGGGGTCCCTTTCCTGTGCAGGGGTGCCCTGTTTGCTAGATATGGGTCTCCCTTCTTCCCCAACTCCTCTGAAGTAGCACATTGTCTATCAGCTAACCAGATCCTTATGTCCTCAGGCAAACTACTAAGGCCTTGTTTCCTCACCAAAAGGTCTGACAGCCCTTCAGAAGTGGTGATCTGACATCCACTCACCCACCTATGAAAATAAGTGCTCAATTCAGCAGCATATTTCCACACACTTTCATCTGCCTTGCATCTATGCTCACAAAACATTTTCCTATATCTTTCAGGTGTTAGCTTAAACAGTTCTAAAAGACTATTTTTTACAGCAGTATAATTAAAACATGTGTCAGACATTTTAAACAGAACAGTTACAGCTTTACCATGGAGTAAGGGTGTCAGGAACTGTACCCAGAGCCCTTGGTCAACTTCGTACTGTCTACATACCCTCTCAAACATATGAATGAAACTATCAAAATTATCTCCCTCTTTAAACTGAGGAAGAAATTTACTGACCTTTTGTGCTTCTGGGGTCCAGGTACTCCCTTCCCCATTACCTCCATGACTCTGGCAAAGAGTCAGCATCTCCTTTTCATGCTGCCTCTGCCTTTCCTTCTACTCAGTTTCCAGGCATAGCAGTTTTTCATCCTCCTCAGCCTGTAGATGTTTCAGTCTCTCTGTTGCTTCTGTTTCCAAATGCCTGGCCTCCAACTCAAGTCTCTTTAGCTCCAGATGGATTTTTAGTCCTCTGCAGAAAGGTTGAGCTGTCCATTCTCTGAGTGTTGCACATCTCCACGACCAGTGTGATCGTCCTCCTGATTGCTGTTTTATGATGCAGCTGTGACCAAAGCTGCAATCATGTCTGCCTTAGTCAGGTTTACATGCACCAGTCCCCTAGCCTGGCACATCTCAGCCAGCTGGCTCCTTGTCAGCTTTCCATAGTCCTCTGCTGACATGCTTGCCTGCTCTCCCTGACTAACTAAGCTAACAAAAGAAATAAAACAATTGTAATCTGAACTCTGAGTATTCACTGCGTGGCTGATTTAAAGTACAAAATCACTTTCAGTGATCACAGTATATAAGCTACAGGAATTCACTATCCACAATACTACAAGCCAATTGCCAACCAATTAATATGTGGTGTGGATATCCCACCACTGCCAAACAATTAATATGCGACGTCCGTGCACTGGCCCAGCAATCAAAGAGCCTCAGTCCTCATCACTAACATCAGTGAGGGGTGTTCACATAGGGGATGATAACAAATACACAGACAGTAAAGTACAATTTCCCTTAGGAGCACACAGAGATCACAGCCAGTCTGGGGCTGGTTTCTCCCTTTCTCTCCAGATCCCCAATAAGACTCCCCACTGGCACAGCTATAGGGCATATGACTCAGCCTAGTGGTCAAGCTAAAAGCTCCAGCACCCTCTCTGTCCAAACAGTGCTTTGTGTCCCTGCCCAAGTAGCTGGCACACATACACATTGAGATATGAGTTATATACAAACACATAGACACTCCTGTGGAAGGCTGGCACAGGTTCTCCAGCTATGCCCCCTTCTCTGCCCAAACTATAAAGTAGAAATCACTGCCACCACCCACTAATATTTATTAGCTACTAAAAAGACCCTTATCAAAGGGTGTCCAATTCTACTGTGCAATATTATTATCCAAATGGTAAGTGTAACTAAACAGTCAAGGCTTATTTGGAGTGGTTTTGTACAGTATCACTATATGTATATATATATATATATATATATATATATATATATATATATATATATACATACACAATGTACTCTAGAGCTTAAATTATCTCTACACAAAACAGCTCCAGTTGAAAGGTTTAAAAATATTTAATAATAAATAATAAAGACACAAGACAATACTTTTTACTACACAGTGCTAGTTGAGATCCCAGAGTTCACAGGGAAATGCTTAAAATAATACAGTAGAAAAGTTCTGATATCAGTACAGAAAAAACTAATCTAATCTTCCTATTTCTTAGCTATATCTAATAGAAAACACAGTTCTAAAATAAACTTACATATAGAGCATAGACAGAGTGCTGTTGATGTTGGATGTTCTCAAGACAAATGCAAAATGCTCTGAGTCTCTCTGTCCTTAAATTGATAACAGAGTACTACTGACTCATTTCAGATTACATCATTATTTTCTGTTTCCCAGGCTAACTGAAGCTCTGAGTATAACAGCCCCTTTGATCTTGCACCTGGTTAGGAAGCTACTGCAATAAAATACATTATACATGCAAATTTTAGCAATCAACTCTAGTCTCAAAACAAAAGCAAGAATTCCTTCATCCAGACATCTCGGCTCCGGGTTTTGTGATCAACCAATTACACAATGCTTGTGTGAAGACTGGTACAGATGGGTGAAGGCTACCAGCCTAGTCAAATAGAATTTAGTACATAATTCTATCATTTGTAAATACTGTGAAATGTTGAAATGCAGGCTTGTTTCTTAAATGAAAGAATATGCTGTGAAAGGCTGAACTTAAAACAATGTGGCAACATTGCCATCTGCTGTAAAGAAAGCTAACTCAAGCATTCCCTGTTAGTCCTTTGAAATTAAAATTATTTCATCACTGACTGATGTTTTACAATTCAGCTCCGGCCAGGCTAGATAAAAGCTTCCTGCCTATTGTTTTAAGGCTAAAGTTAATAACCAGAACTTGCACGTGGAATGTCATTTATTGTTCTAAGTGTAAAAGAATGTAAATGCAATTTCTGTCAGCCTGGGATCATCAGGAAAGTGTGAAATGATGTAATGGTTTATCAGAACTACAGTTTCAATTTAAACAGAGAGAACCAGAAGGCATAAATCATTTTTGTCTAAACAACCAACGCAGCACTCTTCCTGTTGTCTTATGTAAGTTATTTTAGAAGTGTGTTTTCTTGTAGATAGCTAGAAGCTATAAAGATTAGACTAAGTGCTTTTCTGTGATGTCAGAACTGTACTACTGATTATTTTAAGTATTTCTGTGTGATCTCTGAACTCTTGACTAGCACTGACTGTGTAATAGAAAGTATTGTCTTGTGGCTTTAATTATTTATTATTAAATATTTTAAAACCTTTTAACTGTGGCTGGTTTATGTAGAGATAAGTTAAGCTCCAGAGCACATTGCATGCTTATATTGTTCCTGTACCAAGTCACTCTAATAAGCCTTGACTGGTTGGTAATACTACCAATTGGATAATAATATTGCACAGTAATAATTGGACACCCTTTTAAGGGCCTTTGATTAGCTGATAAATGTTAGCTGGGTTGAGGCAGAGAAGGTGGCAAATGCTTCGTTAGAGATTTTCAGCAGGGTAGGTTTCCCAAAAGAAATACTGTCTGACAGAGGTGCTAATTTCATGTCAGACCTGCTGGCTTGTCTGTGGAAGTCCTGTCGGGTGAAGCACATGAAGACCACCCCCTACCACCCCCAGACTAATGGTCTTGTTGAGAGGTTAAGCTCTACAATCAAGCCCATGATACGGGCATTTGCAGATCAATTCAAGAGGGAGTGGGACAAATATTTCCTCCATCTGTTATTTGCTTACAGAGAGCTTCCCCAGGAATCCACAGGTTTTTCACCCTTTCATTTGCTGTATGGGCATAGAGTGAGGGGATCTCTAGATTTAATTCGAGATGAGTGGGAAGGTGAATGCGAGTCTCACAAGAAGTCTGTTGTGGCATATGTCCTTAACCTCAGGACAAGGCTCAGGGAGCTCATGGGCTTGGCTCAGGAGAACCTGGCAGAAGCCCAACACCAACAAAGGTGTAGTATGACAGGAACGCTCGAGCTAGAGAATATGCTGTGGGACAGCAGGTAATGGTTCTCATTCCTGTCAGACACAGCAACCTGCAAGCAGCTTGCGAGGGTCCCTACAAGGTGGTAAGAAAGGTAAGTGATATTAACTACTTGGTGGAACTGCAAGGTAGATGGCAGGGGCACAAATTGTACCATGTTAACATGATGAAAACTTACCAAGATAGGGAGGCCCTTGTGCTGAGCATTTTCAGTGGATTGCAGGAGGAGTCTGAGGGAGATCTGGGGACTGATCTCCTCAGTGAGGCTCGGTTTGACACCTCAGTGGATGGGGTAGCAATGTCCCAGCTGCTATCTCCTACCCAGGTTTGAGAAATCCGAGCAGTGTTGCGGGAATTTGAGGACATGTTCACTGGGAAACCAGGATGCACCCTCCTAGTGCAGCACCAGGTGGATACAGGACCCCAAAGGCCTATTAGTCAGGCCCCTTATATGGTACTTGATAAAGTCAGACAGACCCTGAGGGAGGAGGTACAGGAGATGTTGGAAATGGGGGTGATTCAAGAGTCCAACAGTCCCTGGGCTTCCCCAGTGATACTGGTGCCAAAGAAGGATGGCAGCACTAGGTTCTGTGTGGACTACAGGAAATTAGTCACACAGAGTCAGATGCTTTCCCCTTGCCTAGGACAGATGAGGCCCTAGAGTAGCTGGGTGGGGCTAAGTATCTTACAATCATTGATCTTACCAAGGGTTACTGGCAGGTGCCCCTGACTCCCAGTGCTAGAGAGAAGTCAGCCTTTATGACTCCTTTTGGCTTGTATGAGTTCACAAAGACACCCTTTTTGATGAAGAATGTCCCAGTGACTTTCCAGAGACTGGTAAATCATATCCTGGCAGGAGCAGGAGGGTTTGTCCTTGCTTACCTAGATGATATTGCCATCTACAGCCATTCCTGGCCAGAGCAACGTCAGCATGTCAGAGAGGTGCTGGACAGACTATAGAGGGCAGGTTGACCATTAAGCTGAGCAAATGTCAGGTGGGTATGGCGGAGGACTCCTACCTAGGACATAGAGTGGGGAGTGGTAAGATAAGGCCAGAACCTGCCAAAGTTGAAGCCATTCAGGCATGGCTTGCACCTGTTACTAAAAAAGCAGGTGAGGGCATTTTTAGGGATAGCAGGTACTACAGAAAGTTTGTCCCCAGTTATAGTACCATAGCTGCTCCCCTCACAGACCTGACAAGGAAGAACAGGCCAGATAAGGTAGTGAGGACCTTAGCATGTGAGCAGGCATTCTAGAAGCTTAAAGAAGTTTTGGGAGGACCCCTGTGTTAGCCAGTCCAGATTACAGCAAATAATTTGTTGTGCAGATGGATGCTTCAAACCGTGGGGTGGGGGCTGTACTTAGCCAGATTTCTTTGGAGGGGGAAGAGCACCCAGTGGTTTATCTCAGTCATAGGCTCCAGCCCAGGGAGGAATGCTATGCAGCTGTAGAAAAGGAATGTCTAGCCATAGTGTGAGCATTGCAGAAACTCCAGCCTTATCTGTATGGAAGGAAATTCACTGTTATGACATATCACAACCCACTAACATGGTTAAACAGAGCCAGCCAGCAAAATGTCAAGTTGCTAAGATGGAGCCTAGGGTTACAAGCATATGATATGTCAGTGCAGCACCGTAGTGGGGTTAGCAATGCTAATGCAGATGGGATCTCAAGACAGAGAATGGGGTGAAGTATCTCTGATAGACCTGACCCTCTCAAGCGGCGTTTCTCAAGGGTCACTTGAAAAACTAGCTTGAGTTCTCTGGGGGGGGGGGGGGAGAAATGTGAAGACTGGTAGAGATGAGTGAGGACTGCCAGCCTAGTCAAATAGAATTTGGTACATAATTCTATCATTTGTAAATACTGTGAAATGTTGAAATGCAGGCTTGCTTCTTAAATGAAAGAATATGCTGTGAAAGGTTGAACTTAAAACAATGTGGCAACATTGCCATCTGCTGTAAAGAAAGCTAACTCAAGCATTTCTTGTTGGTCCTTTGAAATTAAAATTATTTCATCACTGCCTTTGATGTTTTACAATTCAGCTCCAGCTGGGCTAGATGAAGGCTTCCTGCCTATTGTTCTAAGGCTAAAGTTAATGACCAGAATTTACATATGGAATGTCCTTTATTGCTCTAAGTGTAAAATAATGCAAATGCAATTTCTGTCAGCCTGGGATCACCAGGAAAGTGAAATGATGTAATGTTTTATCAGAACTGCAGTTTCAATTTAAACAGAGAGAACCAGAAGGCATAAAGTATTTTTGTCTGAACATCCAACTCAGCACTGCCTGTTGTCTTATGTAAGTTATTTTAGAAGTGTCTTTTCTTGTATATAGCTAGAAGCTATAAAGATTAGAGTAGGGGCAGGATTCACGAAGGCTTGCACAGAGTCTAAGAGTAGTGTAAGACTCCATGCAGCCCTCGCGACCCAGGAACAGCCCGAAATTCCGTGTAAGAGACCAGCTAAAATGTCTCTTACACGGAGTAGGCGTGGATATGCTAATCACCTCACTTGCAGCCAAAAGGCATGCAAATGAGGTAGATTAGTGATCCAGGAAGCCCAAAGCAGCCCTTGTAAGAGCCGTTTTAGCTGCAGAAATGTACTCAGTTGACAACTGAGTACGTTTCTGCAAAAAACACAATGGAGCCATGTCAGCTCCAAATAAAGGGTGCATATGTGTCAGGTAGCATGCCAATGGCCAAATATGTGGCCATTGGCAAGGTACCCCGATGCAAATATGAGAAATAAATAAATGTTTAAACGCAGCGCAGCCCCGCGCAAACGGGCTGCACTATCTAAAACATAAAAATGAAGGTTATAAACCCACAAATATGGGTTTTATGCAATACATGTATTTACAATGCAGGGACCAGCAGACCAAAAACAACATGGCCACCGTTTAGTGGTTGCTAAGGGGGGAAGCTGAGTCTAAGACATGTAACTAAGCATTAGTAGGGAATCTGATGTAAATGAGTGTTAGGATACTGAATTCCACTGTCACATAGCAAATGAGCACATTCTGAGTAGTGTAAGAGATACATAAGGGGGAGGAATAGAGTAGGAGATAGGTGACATCACAGGCAGGAATGGCAGAAAGAAATGCAGTTCATTGGAGGTCAGTGTCACATGACAGATGTCAGACACATATCATGGAAAGAGGAATGCCACAAGATAAGCATGGGAAAGTCAAGAAATGGAAGGTGTACACTGTTGCTTACACCAAAGTTTCTTGCTGGGCGTGCATGCGCACGTGTGCGCGCCATGAGGTGCGAGTAGGGCAGTGTGCGCGCGTGTAAGGCAGACTGAGCATGTGGGAGCGTGTTGGCAGACTTCTAAGACTGTTTGCACTGGTGTGCGCGTGTTTTAACCTGCAAAACAAGATTCTAAACTGTGTAAGCACGTGTGCGTGCGTGTAAGCCACTGTGAGCGTGTTTCTGCTGGTATGCATGTTGCTCCCCCCTAAGGAAACAGAGATGAAACAGGAAGCAACAGAATTAGTAGGAAGCTAACAGGGAATACTGCTGGAGATAGCAGGTGAAAACAATTAGAAGCAGGCAATTACACAGGCAGAATAGTAGCTCAGCCAAGCACTTAAAACTCTGCAAACAGCAGTGCAGGATGTTTCTGTCAAGAGACACTGCAAGACAGGAGTAAGCTATTAGAAGTGAAAACTGAAAAAGCTGAACTCAGAGCAGAAATGCTAGGGGCTGCCATAGCTGTCATAAGGAGACATAGGCTACTTGCTGAGGGTGGTGACAATGCAAATGGTGCCAGACAACCCACACTGAGGAGGCAGAGAAGAGTGTACAGGCCCAGGGTCACCTACCATGGGTTACATGAGCTGGAGATAGTGGAGCACTGTAGAGTGGATAGAGACCTCCTGCAGCAAACTGTTGAGCTGTGCAGGCCACGCCTCACACACAGAACCAACAGAGGGGAACCCATCCCAGTGGAAACCAAGGTATGTGTTGGCCTAAGAATACTAGCAACAGGTACCTTCCAGAGACCAACTGGTGATATGATGGGGATATCACAGGCATCAGCCTCCAGGGTACTGCACCAGTTCCTGGATGCCATGTCAGCACATGTCGGTGATCATGTATATTTCTCCAATGCCCGTGAGGTATTGGCCAGCAATATGCGTCTCTTCCAGCAAATAGCGGAATACCCTGAGGTAGTGGGTGCAATAGACTGCACGTACATACGCATCAAAGCACCAGCCAGTGAGCAGGGTAGGGCCTACATTAACCACAAGGGCTTCCCCTCCATCAACTGCCAGGTCGTGTGTGATGCCCAGGGCATAATAATGAATGTGTGTGCTGGCTGCCCTGGGAGCTACCATGATTCCCATATCTGGCATTTGACGCAGCTGTACCAGACATTTGCCAGTGGGGACATCCCACATGGACACCTAGTGGGGAATGCAGGTTATGCACTGGAGCCGTGGCTGATGACACCCATCAGAAACACACACACACCTGAACAGGAACTCAATAATGAGGCACACGCACAAACACGTAATGTAATAGAGCGTGTGTTTGGGCTGCTGAAGTCACGGTTCCGGTGTCTGGACACATCTGGTGGAGCCTTGCAGTACTCACCAACTACATGTACCCAAATTGTCATGGTATGTGCTATGCTACATAATATGATCTTGCGAAAACAGCTGCAGCAGGACCAGCATAGGGCCGGGCCAAACAGCCCCCCACCATTGCCAAGGCCATCACAGGCAGAGCGTGACTCGGAGGAGGAACAACCTGAGCCTGCCCCAGTAGGCAGAAGGAGGCATGCCCAGTATGCCCTGGCCTTGGCAAAGAGGCAACACATAGCACATACACTGGCTCTGTAGGAACCCTGGGAATGATACCCCTCTCTGACTCACTCATATAATAACAGGGATGCCTAAAATGACATAACCTGCTCTCAAACATGTACAGGGAGTGTAGTGTGTGCATCCGACAGAGGCAGCCCTGCAGCACCACCTGAGGCATGAATGCCATGTGTTAAGCAATGTAACACCATGTAGTATATGCACACTTGATGACCCTGACTAACAGCCTACCTTCACCAAGCATGATGCCACAATATGACGACGCGATGATCAATTGCAATAATTGGCTGAAGTATTGCAGTTAGTCAAAGGGGATCCAATGTGTGCCAGCCTGGGATGACATGCTGAGCATGATATGATGCTCCACCTGCTAGGGGTGGTGTGCACCTATCAGTCCAGGCCTTATGGATACTGGCAAAGGCTGTTGCTACCCACAGCGTGCCCTGAATAGGTAAGGCTCTAAACACAAACCCACCTCCATAGGTATCACAAGGGATAAGAACCTAGATGTAATGCTACCCAATGCCAGAAGTCTAAACAGCAAGATGCATGCAGTCTAAACTCCCCCAGTATGGAGAATGTTGATATCTGTCCTGTAACAGAAAACTGGGTCAAGGCTCACAACAGCACCCTAACACTACCAGGTTACACCTCATACTGTGCTGTACAGCCTCAAAACATGGAACAAGCTACAAAAGGAGGGTGACTAGCAATAATTGTTAAGGATAACCACACCCCCATGTTGGTACCACAACAAGAAGCAGCATGGACTAGCCATGGTCAAGTAACAGTGGCTAAAACTGCCTCCCAGTTTATAGCCTGCTACAGACTACCGTCCTAACACCAGGAACTGCACTTGGCCTATGTTGCAATACATGAATATATCAAACCCTCCAAACCACATTATATTGGGTGACTGAAAATACCCAAACATAGACTGGGAGCATTATACTAGCTCCAACACTGCAGGACAAAAGTTCCTAGAATCCATAAACCAAAATGCCCAGGAAGAATGTACCATTCTCACAAGAGGGGTAAGCATACTGGATGTGATAATCAGCAACATGGGTACTGGATGGCAAGATGAGAAGTGTAACCCTCACTGGTAAGACCAGACCATAGAGTAATCACACTGGATATACACATCCTGACCACAGTCCCTGGCCAGAAAACCACAGTGAAAAACATGTGTAAAGCAAAAGTTGCACTCCTCCAAACTGATGTGGAATCCATTAAAGGCCCTGTGCAGGTGCAAAATATGGGCCACACCTCAGAACTTGTTATACAGGCATTCCATGAACACTGCCAGGAATGCTTGGATTATGCAATCCCAAATAAAACCAAGACACAATGCCATACACGCAGGCATCTGGCATGGTGGACTCCAGCCATTACCAAACCATGCAAGAGAATGAGGAAGCTACTACATGATAGAGCAAACATAAAAAGGGAAGTAATCACTGATCAGTAGTATGGCAATAAAATATGTCCACACATACAATCCACTAAGGACAGCTACAACAAGTTGAATCTGTGAATCTTGAGGCAATGTTACAGCTGCCCCAAGTACACAGACAACCCTCAACTCCCCCCAAGAAATACAAATATATGTGAGAGATGCAACCATTTATCCAAACCGGAGGCTGAGCTCCTTCAACTCAGTACTGTCAAAACTAGTCAGGAGGAGAAGGTAACCACACACACCACAAACCAAGTCCCACATAGACCTATAAAAACTGCAAACCAAAGACATAAACACAGAAAAACATTCCCGGCAGCCCTAATTACAAACACACCACATCAACAGAGGCCTCCAAAGCAGACACCCAAGCAACGACAACCTCCAAACATAGCACATGCAACACATAGTACACAAAGCTGGTGTGCCAAACAGTCACAGGCCAGAAGGAGAAACAACATGCCTGATACAGTTGTAATAGGTGACTCCATAGTCAGACACACTGCTGTCCCACTCACCAGACTGAACAAGGGAACGGGTACAGTAAGCTGCCTGTAGGCTGTTACAATATGCCACATAACACAAGTACGCAGGTCACCCCAAAGCAAGTAGAAATATGATGCAGTCATTGTCCATGCTGGCGTGAATGACCTGAGATGTACCTGAGATGTACATGAAAAGAGACATAGATGAGCTCTCAGATTATGTAGTCCAGGCCGGTATGACACTGACCGTTTGCAGCATCCTACCCTCACCAAGAATGATGCCACAGTACAAACACAGAATGATCAGCTTTAACAAGTGGCACAATTACTGGTGTCATTCCAAGGGGGATCCAATGTCTGTCTGCTTGGGATGTCATGCTTGACAAGCCACGCTGCTGTTCCAGGGATGGCTTGCACCTGTTACCCCTGGGCATCTGGATATTGGATAAGGCTTTTGCCACCTCCATAGAGCCTTTTGTAGGCAAGGCTGAAAAGACTAACCCACCACCCTAGAATACATAAGTGAAAAGAAACATAAGGGTAATGCTGACCAATGCCAGATGTGTAAACCTCAATATGCATGCTCCCGAGGCCCTCCCCAGTATGATGTCCGTGCAGTGACAGAAACCTGCAGCAAGGCTTCTGACAGCACACCAGCACTACCAGGTTATACCTCATATCATGCGTTATGGCCCCAAAACCTGGACCAAAACATAAAAGGAGGGGGAGTATCCATATTCAGCACAGACACCCACACGTCCAGGTAACTGACAATGCACGAAGCATCGGAGACCACCCATGTGCAACTAACCGTAGGCAAAACTGCTGTACAGTCTGTAGCATGCTACAGACCACACCCTCACACACAGGAACCCCACCCAGCCATCCTGAAGACACTGGACAGTATGAATGTCTCACCAAATACCAAACAAGGTACTCACAAATTACCACATAGGTGGTAATCCATTATGTATGGAAGGAGTAATCAGGGACCTAGGTACACAAGTGGACAGTAACCTGTTATGTGACACTCACATTGCCAACGTGGCTAGGAAGACTGTCTATATTGGACACCGTATCATGAAAGGATTCACATCTACGTCAACAGAGGTAATTGTGCCCCTATACTCTTCTCTTATCAGACCCATAATCTAGTACAATGCCTCATTTGGGATGGACCTTACCCGACACCTGCAGCAGTTAGAAAGACTCAAAGGTACCTCAACAAGAGGATAAAGGGTCTCAAATATATGTCATATGCTGCCTGGCTGTAGACACCCCAGCTTAATGCAGTCACATACTGCCTACACAGAGGCGTTGTATGCCTGTTGTACAAGGAGTAATGGACATGCTCCACCGCAGAAAACCCAAAGCCATCGGAGCTGTGAGAGTGAGAGATGTCAACCTCAACACATAATGAATTAGGATGTGCTGGAGGGACAGATACATAACCCAGAGGCTCCCTACACCCTGGAACAGAATCCCACTCCATGTTAGGCAGAGCCCCTCACCGACACTCTTCAACAGGAATCTTGCCAAGTGGATGGATGATCGTAGATGTACACTGGGGGTCTTCACTGTGTCACGGCCAGACAGAGGCACAGTAAAGTATATCATAAATGGCCATAATATTCACATAGCAAGGGGTGGCAAAAGCCACACACACTCTGGCTAGGCTTATAAATGCCCTAGGGCAGATAGCCTAGTATGAACCTCTGAACCTATGAAGATACAAATTGTACAGGACACTAAGGATAATCACAAGGCTTTCTTAACTGATGGTAGGAACCTTGCTGGGAATTCACAGATATGCTCTGAATCACTCAAATATTACAAACAACATACCAAACACACACACATATTGCCAACATCCAACCTGACAGGTGCAGTGCAACCCCCCCACCCAAAAAATGCAAAATATCTATCCCAGCAGACTGCTGGCCCCCTGACATTGCAGATGCTGAGGTAACAGCCAGCATCTACAAAGCAAAACACACAGCATCAATGGTATGAGATGGTGTCCTGGGCTGAGTCCAACATGGACTCCAAGAAGAATGGAATGCCAAATAACACTACTGCTCAATGTCAGCCTTACCACAGGATATGTACCCGAAGAGCAGTGTACAACATCAGTAGTCCTTCTCAACAAAGGTGTTGCCTGAATGGATACTGCAAACTACCACCCCAGAATCCTGACAAGCTTGGTCTGCACAGCTATGGAAAGGATCAGCATGTACTGCAGACATAAAGATATTGGGGACCTACTGACACTGGACCCCACCCAGTGTGGCTTTCTTAAGTGCAGATCCTGCCCCTTAAACATGTTTGACTCATTTGAAACAGTCATTAAGGTCATTGATGAGGGCAATGTGGTCCACACAGCATAGCTGGACCTTGCAAAGGCTTCCATACAATACCCCACATGTTCATTATAGATAAGCTCACCAGCTTAAATATAAACCCCTATGTCAGTAGAGGGGTTGCAAACCAGACCAAGGACAGAACTGACATGGTCAGACATGCTGCAGCCATGTCAGACTACAAACCAGATATAACTGGCATTCCACAAGGCTTGGTCCTGGGACCTCCCTCGTTTAGTATATATGCCCCATAGGTACAGGCCAACATGGAAGGACTGTGTCTGAGCAAGTTTGCAGAGGACTACAAACTGGCCACCATATCTGACCATCCAGCTGACACAAGCATCCCACAAAAGGGCCACATAGAAACAGACAACTGGTGCCATAGCCATGTTAGCAAGCTAATTGCAGAAAAGTATATAGTCAACCCCTGTGGATATACAGTAAGTGCCCACCAATTACCACATAGGTGTTAACCCATTAAGTACTTAACATGTAATGAGAGACCTGGGGACACAAGTTGATAGATATCCTGCATTGGACAAGCATGTGGCTGTAGTGGTTACAGAAACATACCATATACCCACCTAATCATGAAGGTTGTCAGATCTAGATAAGGGGAGGTCATTGTGGCTCTGCAGTCATCCTTCATCAGCATTACAATTGACTACAATAGCCCCTGTGGGATGTACCTCAGCAGACACGTCCATCAACTGTAAAGTCCCCAAAAGTACCTCACCAGGAGTATCATAGAGCTTGAATAGATGCCATGTGCTGCCTGATTAAACAAACTGCAGCTGCACACACTGCCATACTGCCCACCCAGAGGCAAGCTGTGCCTGATGTATAAAGCCATGTCCAAGCTGGAATCAATGAACATGCTGCACCTTGTACAATCTGAATGACAGTGAGCTATGCACATGAGAGACCTGAACCCCAGCACTGACATACATAGGACAAGCTTTACTGAATGATCCATAACACAGAATCCAACCCCACTCTTGAGTAAACTCCCAGTACAGGTTAGCCAGGGAGTCACTCATCGACTCTCCTCAAGAGGAATCTTGATGAGTCGATGGGAGATGGTAGGTTTACCCTGGGTATCACTGTTATGTCACAGGTAGATGGAGGCACAGTATACTAACCATGACATATGTCATGGCAAACTCCACTTACAATGTGTGTCGAAGGACAAACACACTCTCCGACTAGCATTAGAAATGGCCTAGGGCACATCGCTAGTGTTTGCCAATGTCCACCTATGTTGCGGAATACACTACCAATGTTGGACAAGCCTGATTTAAGTAGTTCATATCTGAACATAATGCAACATGGTCAGATGTTCACAACTGGCCCCTAACCAGTCTGTCGTGCTCACTATGAAAATGTAAAGCAGTGACAGGACTAAAGCCCAGGATACTGTCCACCACAGTGAAAGTACTGAATCAGTACACTAAATGGTACTACAGTGTTAGGTCAGTATGAAAGGATGTTGACAACTGTATGCAAAGTATCCCATGCAAACCCTGCAGGCGCAGTATAATCCCTGTGGTGTTCAGACACAAAGCAGTTGGACAGTAAGTAAACAACATGACACACAACACACAACCATAAACGTGAGATATTGTTGAAGTTCACACTCATCCACAAATGTGGTGGGCTGCAGAGTTCAACATATGGAAAGCTCACACTGGGCATGCTCACACACTTTGATAAATGAGACATATGTCAGACAACATGCCATGGAAAGCCTGAACTGGGCATGCTCATAGCAGTTGGCCACACATATCTGGTATTTGTATGTGTTATTCCAGGAACCAACCACATTACAGCAATCTGCCCAGTGCACACAGTTAAAAGACTACAGAGACATAAGTGATATAGTGGATCCCTCTCATATTCAAACATCTTCCACAGCTACAAAAGTTGTTCATAGAAACAGGGAATGCTATGGCAATAAAGATCTGAAAACAGTCTATCAGCAACAAATATTGTGCATCTGACAATTAAACATATGGGTGTAGAGGTCAACACTAGGCTGTTTGCCCTAGGGAATGACAGCTTAGCCAGAGTGTGCTTGGCATCTTCCTCCCCAGTACAGTAGGCTACTGTGCCACTGTAAAGTAGGTCACATAAGGCACCGTGTGAGGCTAGTGTGCTGTGCCACCATCAAGCAGGGACACAGTGGAGATCCCAGGGGTTGAATTTGCTAAGCCACATCCATGTTGTTGGTGTGTGCTGGAAGAGGGTTGGTGAGGACCTCTAACAGTAAGTGGGTGTCAATAACAGACTGAGGGGAGCCTTATCTGCATTGTCTGGACAATTTCAATGTAAACACTTTGTCGTGATGATTATGAGGGATTGAAGTGTCGTGCCAGTACTGTTCAGAAATGTCCTCCCTCTGTGGGCTACTGCTCTGCAATGTATTAGCTCACTCTGTCTGTTGGACAGCTCATATATGGCTGGTGTACACCTGATAGGTGTCCTGTTGTGGAGGAGTCATGAGTATATTTGGGATAGCATGATCAATGCAAACCTTCCACATGCTCATAGAATGCAATTGTCAAGGATTATGCAGAGTGGCCTGTATACTCCCCCAGCATGGGTCCTTTGAAGTCTTCCACCTCAGTCTTCACAAGTGTAAAGTCTGCTTTTGATAAATACACTTTGTTTGCAGTGACAACCTTGCCTGGGGGTGGGAATGGGATATGGATGTCCAGGGAAAGGTGGGTATTGTCAGATATCAACAATGGTGGTCTATCTCTGGTGTGGAACATTGAGTACCCATGTTGCAGATGGTCAGGTGCATATGTATTCCCCCTTGTGGCTGTGGTGAGTGGTTCTGACATAGCACATGGAGTCACAAATTGTAGTGGCTGTAGGGTAATGTTGTAGAGGCCTGAGTAGTTCCCACACACAATATACCTGTATCTGACGTTAACAACTGGAATGGTGTATGTGAACACCTGCATATCTTGGCACTGTTCCCAGGGAAGCAAAGTGTGTGTCCTGGATGTGGGAGAGGTGGTCTGAACTGGTTGTGTTGTGTGTTACAGGTCCTGTGGTCATGAAGCATGGTATAGAACATAACCTGCCAGTGCTGATGTGCATATCTGACCCTGAAGTAGGTGGCTGCAAATGCATATATATGCTATTCCCCACCTGACAGGTAGTACTAGATGTACATACCTCTGTAGAACTAATGATGTCAGCACCCTATAAATACTGCAGGTGCAGAACAAATGCTCAATAATTCGGATAGTGCACTCTGCTAATGCGTCTCCTTCAAGTTTCTTAATATAGTTAGGTAGGGGTTTGATTCCTGCAAATGCTCAGTGTGGGTGAGCGGGGTTGGTGTGTGTGCATCTCTGTGTGAGGGAAATGTCCCTTTTGGCAACTGGGAAAACACACTACAGGATGCACATTCTCCTTTCTAAACACTGATGATGTCAGCACTCTATAAGTACAGCAGGAGAAAAAAAGCTTCCCAGTAATGCGAATAGCGCGCTCTGATAATTCGTCCGTCTAAAGTGTCATAATATAGTTAAGTAGGGGTTTGAATCCTGCAAATGCTCAGTGTGTGTGGTTGGTTGATGGGGGTAAGCGTGTGTGCAATTCTGTGTGAAAAAAATGTCCCTTTTGGCAACTAGGAGAACACACTACAGGATGCACATTCCTCTTTCTAAACACTAATGATGTCAGCACCCTATAAGTACAGCCGGACAAGAGAAACTTTTCAGTAATGTGAATAGCGCGCTCTGCTAATGCATCTGTCTCAAGTGTCATAACATAGTTAGGTATGGGTTTGAATCCTGCAAATGCTCAGTGTGTGTGGAGGGGGGTTAGCGTGTGTACAGTTCTGTATGAAAAACATGTCTCTTTTTGGCAACTAGGAGAACACACTACAGGATGCACATTCCCCTTTCTAAACACTGATGATGTCAGCACCCTATAAGTACAGCAGGAGAAGAAAAACCTCCCAGTAATGTGAATAGCGCACTCTGCTAATGCGTCCATCTCGAGTGTCATAACGTAGTTAGGTAGGGGTTTGAATTCTGCACGTGGTCAGTGTGTGTGGAGGGGGATAGTGTGTGTGCAATTCTGTATGCAAAAAATGTCCCTTTTGGCAACTACGAGAACACACTACAGGATGCACATTCCTCTTTCTAAACACTGATGATGTCAGCACCCTATAAGTACAGCAGGAGAAGAAAGACCTCCCAATAATGCAAATAGCGCACTCTGCTAGTACATCCGTCTCGAGTATCATAATATAGTGAGGTAGGGGTTTGAATCCTGCAAGTGTGTGTGTTTGGGTGAGGGGGGCTAGTGTATGTGCAATTCGGTGTGAGGGAAATGTCTCCTTTTGGCAATTAGGAGAACACACTACAGGATGCACATTCCCCTTTCTAAACACCAATGATGTCAGCACCCTATAAGTAAAGCAGGAGAAGAGAAACCTCCCAGTAACGCGAATAGCATGCTCCGCTAATGCATCCATCTAGAGTGTCATAACATAGTTAAGTAGGGGTTTGAATCCTGCAAGTTTGGGTGATGGGGGTTAGTGTGTGTGCAATTCTGTGTGAGAAAAATGTCCCTTTTGGCAACTAGGAGAACACACTACAGGATGCACATTCCCCTTTCTAAACACTGATGATGTCAGCACCCTATAAGTAAAGCAGGAGAAGGGAAACCTCCCAGTAATGTGAATAGCGCGCTCTACTAATGCGTCCTTCTTGAGTTTCATAACATAGTTAAGTAGGGGTTTGAATCTTGCAAGTGTGTGTGTGGGGGGGTGAAAGTAGGGTGTGTGCAATTACATGTGTGTGAGAGAGCTGACCCTTTTGGCAACCAGTACAACACACCAGCTGCTGCATATTCCAATCTCTACACAGAAATGATGTCAGCACCCTACAAGTACAGCAGAAGAGGGCAAATCTCCCAGTAATGCAAATAGCACGCTCTGCTACTGCGTCTCTCACTACTGTCATAGCACAGTTAGTTATGGCTTTGAATTCCACACATGTCACGTGTTTTTGTCACACAGAATGCCCATGTGTGTGGGTTGTTGTTCACAATAAAGCATGACATCGATTAAACCACTAATGGCAATGGACACAGATGATGTATGTGTGTGCCAAATACACATATGTACGTGTGACCTTCAATAGTTCCCATGTCTGACACCTGCCACATGTGAATACATGGTATTTGCACTGGATAACATTATGACTGTGGTCTTCTGTGCGGGTGCTGCATGTGGTATGTGTATATACAGTGCGAGTTGTATATGGTATCATCCTAGCAGCGAGGGATACACATCTGGTCTGGGGCATATAGTCTACATGTTGTTGATGAAGAGGTGCTGCATGTTTTCACCTGTTGTGGAAGTGGTAACACGTTGTTCCATAGCAATGCAGTGACTACATGCTAGAAACCTTTCAGCTAGGGTGTTGTAGCTACAGTAATTCATCAGCATTCAGTAATACGTCAGCATTCCTGGTGAGGGTATGATGCCAACCAAGGTCAGGTTCATACCAGCCTGTGCCACATGCTCAGAGAGCCCTTCTATGTTCCCTATCATGTAGTCCAGGGAGGTACATCACAGGTCAGCCATAGTGGCATGGACAATGACTGAGTCATATGTGTCCATGCCTCTGACTGACCTGTATGCTTGTGTTATGTGGTGGACCATAGTGCCCCACGGGCATATCACTGTGACCTTCACCTTGTCCAGCCTGGTGAGCGGGACCTCACTGTACCAGACAATAAAGGTACCTAACACAACTGTAGCAGGTGTGTTGTCTAGCCGTACAGGCTGTGACTGTTTGGCACACAGGATTTTTGTGCTATGTGTTGCACGTGCTGTGTTCCAGCTTAACGTATGCCTGTGTGCCAGCAGCAAAGGTGTCTGCTGCTCAGGCAGGATGCTATTCTGAGGCTCCATGAATCGCCCAGTGTGTTCACGTGTTTGGAATGCTGTCAGTGTAGGTCTACATCAGACTGGTATTGTAGTCACTGTAGTATTTCATGCCACCTGACAGGTTATTCTAGTACTGGGTTCAGAGTGCTTAGTCCCCAGTTTGGCTATGTGGTTGCATCTCATACATGTGTTGTACGTCCATGTGTAGGGGGGAGAGGGTTGACTGTGTACATGTGGCAGCTGTGACATTGCCACATGACCCACATATTCCACAACTGTACCATAGAGGTGACTGACAAGTGACCTTTGCACATGCTACCATAGTATTGTGATTGCCATGGTCATTAACAGCACATAGGGCCAATGGTGAACAAGGTACAGAAGGTGCATATGTGAGGGTGTAGTGCCTGTGATTAGTTAGCACTGGCATATATGACTGCTCACGTGGAGAAATGCCAGGTAAGTCATATGCAATGTGTCACAGGCAACACACATGTGAACAAGACAAACAGTGATGTTCGGTCAAGTGAGACATGGACATACATATAGTAAGCTATGCAGATGTCACTAGGAGTCCACAGAAGCTCTGTAACTCTGCATTGCAGGTGGGATCAGTGTTCCAGGGTAACTGCAAGCAAACATGCATGCAAACAAAGCTACAGTAAGCAGGGCTGCATGTAGTCCATTGTACAACAAACAAGCTGTACCACTTCCAGTAGGTAACAGTGCAAATATGCAGGCACTATACACATGTACATGGAAATGCACAGGTCAGATGGCTAGGGTCCAGTCTCAGCACATACATGTGTACAGACCATGTACCGTCAGGATGTACAATAACTGGATGGAAACCCAGGTGCTCATACCTGCAGTAATACATGTCAAATAACAGGCACTGAGCCTTCACTCAGTGGTTCCATACTTAGTAGGATGTATGCTACCTGTCCTGCCACCACAGTATCCCTGACATTTATGGGGACTCTCCCTCCTGTGAAAGTTAGTTTTGTGTGTTGGGGCTGTCTAGCATGGTATGAGATGTGAGCTTGCAGTGCTAGGGTGCTCCTGTGTGTCCTGTACCAGTCGTGTAGTACTGCACACATATCAACATCCTCAAACATCCGCATTGCAGAGTCCAGTGTGTGCAACATGCCACTTGCAGTTTACATGTCCATCATTGCATATCAATACATTCATTACCTTATCCCCTGTGCTACCTATGTATGTAGCCTTCTGTTGACATCCTTACCACCAGTATGCCAACATGTGCAGATGATACACTATGGTACTTACCATGGGTGTAGACAAACAGTACAAGACAATCATACACTTACTGCATCAGGCATGCTGGGATATACCCACAATTATATCAGCACACAGTACTGTTAACAACATGATACTATTACTACACGTCTATGTAGTCACCCTGTTCATCAGCAACATGTTAACCTGTACCTGCACTGATGTTACAGATTGCAGGAGGTGGCACAGTTTCATCATATGCACAGGGTGTGAACTTGGTATGCCTGAGTCTGCCACTGATACCACCAATTGACATGTATGTGTATGTGTGTTGGTGAGGGACAGCAGTACAAGGTGGGGCAATGTTGATGCAGTGTGTGCGTGTATGCGGTAGCCCTAGGTGTTGTCAATTCGCATGTGTGCATGGATGCACACAGTTCCACCTCATGGCTGCCATATACTGGTGTTTGTGGACAGCCATAGACTGTACCTTCCAGGTCATACAGATCAGTGTCTCTGGCCACGGACATGGTACCTGTGCCTTGCAGGGGTGCTACGGACCGTATCCGGTACCAATCCAGACTGGGTACTGTCATCTGTAGCAGGTGTTCATTGACTGGACACAGATCCCTGTCGGGCCTGTCCAGAGCCATGTGCACGTAGTCTCCTGGGGTGGTCTGATGACAGCACAGACCGAGCATTGCTGGGGCTGCTGCTGGCACTATGGGGGCGGCCCTGGCTCTGTTGTCATCCGTGATGACTGCCAGCTGCTGCTGTTGCTGGCATACACCCACGTCAACGCCTCAACTATCCACCATTGCCCTGGCTCATGGACATGTAGTTGTGGAACCGATCTAATATGTCCCCACAACGTCTGTCTATGACATCGGTGAAATTACAGATGGCAGCCGCAATGTCACGCATATGTCAGTCATGGCTGTGCGACATGCTGTCAGCTCCCTCAGACCCTGTCTGGTGTACCGTTCCATACATGCCTGCATCACAGCCCGAAACATAGCTGAGGTTGTAAGACCTCTGTGGGCACATCTGACAGGGGCAGTACACCCACGGATGCTCCCACGAGAACCCCTGGACATCTGTCTGTGTGGTACCATCTCAGGGCCATGCCCATGGTTGCTGTGTGGGGAAGCATGTGCCACAGATACCACATTACCCTGGTCAATGCCCACTGTATCCTGTCCATCACCTAGGGACATTGGTGACAAAGGGTGTATTGGCAGGATGACTGTGCGCATTGATGGGGTTGACAGCTGGGTACTGTCAATTGGCTGACCAATGACGGTCCCTGGCATACCTTCCTGTGTCATTACACAGGTGTCATCATTATCAGTACCCGTGGCACCTGATTCAGGTTTCCTGCTGCATGACACCAGAGCAGCACCAGAACCTGTGGGAGGGAAACAGGAAACACAGTTTACAATGTCTACACAATGTTACTAGTGATGCACACATGCACAGGTGCACACATGCACACATGCACACATGCACAGGTGCACACATGCACACATGCACACATGCACTGGTGCACACATGCACAGGTGCACACATGCACACATGCACAGGTGCACACATGCACACATGCACACATGCACACATGCACACATGCACAGGTGCACACATGCACAGGTGCACACATGCACACACATGCACACATGCACACATGCACAGGTGCACACATGCACACATGCACACATGCACACAGTTGCACACTTGCACACAGTTGCACACTTACACACAGTTGCACACTTGCACACAGTTGCACACTTGCACACTACTCAGTATGTGAGATATCAACACACACACACACCTGCATGCATACACAGAGCACTACTAAGTGAGCTTAATATTACTATTACTATCAAGACTATTAAAGGTATTGTTAATACACACTCACCAGCGTGGATAGGCTGCATTGCTGTTACACCGGAGGGACCTGCAGAAGTGAGGAAATTAATGTCAGTGGGCACAACTGTGCCATTGTTACTGAGTATGATACAGGTCAGTAGTACAACAGTTGCCTTTCACAGGTCAGCTGCTGATATTGAGAATATCACACTTGCACATTAAATACTATGATGACAGCTACAAACCAAGGGCACACCTCAAACATGCATTAACTACCAGTGTACACAACAGTCAACTATACATATGGCATATTACCTGCACGCTCGTAGTCTTGCTGCTGTGTGGCTCCAGCCTCCATCATAATGCAGGTCTGCTGCTGTTGTTGTTGTTGGCGGGCTGGAGCCACAACACTTATGACTAGTCCCTCCAGTCTGGTGAGTGGGGGATGTGTAGCCACACCACCACCTGTGGCAACCTGTTGCCTGTGGATATCCGATGCATGCTGATGGACATTTCTGATTAAATCACTGCAGTGATGTCGTACCTGCTCATATGTCCTATTATGCGTGCCTATGTCATTTACCCGACGGACTAGGTCTTGCCACAGTGCAGCCCTCTCCTGCTGATTCTGGCTGGTGTGGGAAAAGAGTATTGCATAATCCCGCACCAGGGTCTGGTGTATTTCCTCATCCTCAGCTGCAGAGTACGCTGGATTGCGCTGGTGAGCCATGGTCCTGAAAAAGGAAATAACATGATATCAGCAAAATATGTCAGCAGAATATGGCACACATACTACACATGCTACTCGACTGTTGTGATACAACATATCTCACATATATAGCATCTGTCTGTCTATTGGTGGATACACATGTAAATGGCCAGGTATCAGTGCTCAGCCAACAACTGTGCAACAGTACCTGGCACACTCCATACGACATACTACCAAACCCCAGCAGTCAGAACACTGATTCAGGTCCAAAGCACCTCCTCACTCTGGGGGTTTGTATCAAGGTACTGTATGGGCTACATCGTCAACTACTGTGTGCTGACCACAAACTAATTGCCCTAGATATACATATCCCACCTCCACCACCAGCACAAACGACTACAGTGAATAACATTTCAAATGCAAACTTTATACTTCATAACACTGACATGGTATCCTTTAAGCCCACTGGGCCAGTGGAAGACACAACCCGCAATGCTGACCCCTTCACAAATGATTTCTACAGACATCTCTGAGAATGCATGGATCATGCAATCCCATATAAGACCAAGACACTCTCCACAAAGGGAAAGCATCCTGTCTGGTGGACCCCAGCCATAGACAGATTGTATAACAAAAGATGGAAGCTACTGCAAGACAGAGCATAATTCCATAAAGGGAAGGCATGTCTGATCAGCACTAGTAAGGAGCTATTTTCTCTCATACAAACATCCATGGGCAACTTTGAGAGGGAAATCAACGGGGACACTACAGATAACCACGAGGCCTTCTTCAGTTATGTTAGCAACCTGGTCAGAAATCCTCCAATATGCTCATAGTTAGTACACAACAACAAATAATTCACTGAACCCACAGATATTGGCAACATTGTGGCAGACAGGTTCAGTGCAAGTTTCCCCCACTCCGTCTCCCTCAAACTAAAACATACTTATCCCAGCTGACTGTAACCTCCCTATCATCACAGATGTCCAGGTGAGAGCCACCCTCAGAAAAGCAGAAAACACAGCATCAATGGGACCTGATGGTATCCCCAGTTGCATGCCACATGAACTCCAAGAGGAGCTAAACACACATATAGAAGTGCTATGTAACACTAGCCTGACTACAGGATATGTACCTGTACACTGGCGTACAGCAGCAGTGGTTCCACTCCACGGAGGAGGCACCTCTACATACCAATACAATACAACACAATACAATACATCACAATACAATACAATACAATATGCTATTGCCCCTGGGACTACAGCAGCATACTGTTCTGCTACCCTGACCATTGTGACACATGTGATGTGATGGTACCTGCTCCTGTCAAACAGTTACACAGGGTGACTCATATGGCATATTACCTATCTGACTAACATTCAGCAGGGGTATGTGTGACATGTGCTCATGGGGAGTCTTGCTTCTTAATGCTGTGTGGTTTATTGCAGGGTATGTCTTATCTGTGGGTAGGAACCTGTACCTCCGCCATGTACTCTCTACTGCAGTGTCACGGACGACACACAGCAGTCATTTAGGTTGTGGATGGTGTGAGGTGTTACTATGGTTGTTGGACATCTGTCATGGGTGTGACTTAAGTATGTAAATCCAGGAGTGGTAACCTCTATGTGGGTAGTATGTGTGTACTCTGTGGTGTTGTCAGTCACTGTGCATTGGTAATGTGTTTGAGTGCATTGTCACAGTGTTGTACATGTCACTGTGTCCTTCTCCATATCTGTAGCTGTCATGTGAGGTACATACCATGGCAGCCATTGTGTGGTGTGGAGGGATACACTGACCTACATGTCCGTAGCTGACACACCATGTCTGCTGACACATACCATGTGCAGGTATTCCAGGAATAGTGTGCCACTGTGACTATCACTGGGGGGACTATTGTACACATTTATGACCCTGTTCACCCCTGACACATGCAGTGGTGGGCAGCCAATCACATATCTGGTGGTTACTGGTGTAGGTGATTTGAAATGGGGTATGGTACTCCAGTTTTGACACTGGTGTTCACTCCATGCCTTTGTCACCAGGCACCTGTTGCAATATATCTGTACACATGTGTCTCACTCAGAATATATATACATCTCTCTCTCTCTCTCTCTATATATATATATGTATATATATATATATATATATATATATATATATATATATATATATGTCTGTATACATATATATATATCGATGTACATATATTGCTATAGATATGGAGAGGGGGGTGTGTGACAGAGAGGGGGTGAGAGTGACAGAGGGGGTGGGACAGGGGGAGTGTGAGATCATCATATACAGTCATATCTGTAGATAGTCAGATCTGTCTGTCTATGTATATGTATCTACATATATCTATATCTGTATGTGTGTATTACATATATATGTTTCTACATATTCTATCTATCTACATCTGTCAATGTATTCCTACATCCCTCTCTATGTATGTATGCAAATATGCATATTATACATATATATATATATATATATATATATATATATATATATATATATATATATATATATATATATATATATATATATATATATATATATGTATATACATACATACATATATTGACATACATATGTATCCATATGATAGATAGGTATATCAACATGTTTGTTTACAAAACTGTATACACACACTAACATACTGCTAAACATACATAACTGTGAAACCTACTTTGTACATTGCACTACAACCTACATTCAACCTACATTGATATGTGCACATAGATGCCCTCACATACATATGTATGTACAGCCTTCACTGATAGTTGCTGTATATCCCCTGCCCTATGCACATCTTCATATACATATGGATACAGACCAATGACACATATGGAGGATTCACAGTATGTAGACTTTTAAAGTATTACTTTACATTACCTGTCTTTGTCACAGCTGCTTGCGTTGCCGTTTGGTTTGGTGTCCTGCTGCTCCAGTTGGCAGTTGGCAGCTTTCGAGTGGGTTTTGATGACTGGTTTTGTTTGTGCATGTTTTTTTTTTCTCTCTCTCTGTCTCTCCCTACCTCCACAGGGTGCAATGAAAGTATTGCATGTGTGGACTGGGAGTACAGCATGCTTTTGTAGGTATCTGCATATGTCCATGTGATGGCCTCTGCACCAATTGTTAGCCAGCATTTGCTAATTGCATGCAGCCAGTTGTGTACTGATTGCAGTTCTCACTGTGATTCCAGGACAGTGCTATAAAAAGGTATGTGAGATAGGCGTAGCCCTTTCAGAGTTAATGGGCAGGGACCATGCTGGTATGCTGTGGACACTGTTCTGTGAGTGCAAAGGTTAGTATCTCTCTCATATTTCTGGCTGTGTTGTAGATTAACATTTCTCCATTCATTTCTCCAGTTTCCTGTACTAAGTGTGTATGTAGACTGACACCTAAGACTACTACTACTGTTAATGTGGGTGTGTGTGCTTTCCTGTGGGACATGTGGTATAACTGGTATATAGCAGTGGCTCTTGCACTTTGTTGCTATGGCTTCAATATTTGCCCTTTACATTCACTACTTGTATGCCTGCTAGTTGTCTTGACTGTAGTGTGTTGCTTTCCTAATTTCCATGTACATTCACACCTTGGAATGCTTGCTATATCTGCTAGGGTGTTACTGCATGCAGTGTGGTCTGGTCATGGTGTGGGCCTTGACATCGATTAGGGTATTTGAGTATGCTGCTGAGCAGGCCCCAGAGACTCTCAGGTGCATCTTTTATCTGCCTCATGGAATGGTACATATTAGTGGGGTACACCCATTAAATTGTCTGGTATTCTGCAGTTGTGACTGTGGGATAGCATGAACATATGTATTACTACACTATTTCTGCCGTGCAAGTGGTGCATACTTTCAGTACTTCATAGTTACCATTGCATGTGTTGTAACACCTTTCTGCCTACTGTTTGTACATTTCACAGGGAGTCTGTGGGGCATCCCTGTAACTCAGTCACTGTTGCTATGTCTAGGCTCTTAACTATTCAAATATGGCAGTGTCAGACCTCTCAAGTGTACAGATATTTGCAGGTTGTCCACATTTTTGCCTCATATTTTGGTCAATATCTCATAAACAGCTTTTTCTGGCAAATCACTCTGGGCTCAAGTCAGACTATAGTGACAAACATTTCAGTTTCAGACTTCATATCCTTCCAAACATCCAACAAAATGCAGAACCTGTTACTCTCTGAACTAAGTTTGTTGTAGCATTATTTGGAATGTGTCCCTGTTTTTGGCCCTTTGCTCCACATTTTTTATTACTTAGTCCAGATGTGTTCCTGTAAGAGGTTGTGGGGTATGGGCAGTGATTATACTGCTGTGAGTATGTGTGTGGTTTGCAAGGTGCTACAGTGACATTATTACCTACTAGCTACCAACTAGCATGGCTGTTTCTGTTCACACACTACTATTCTAGAAATCCACTACATTTGACAGTAGATATACATGACATGATTTGTGTACTACACATCCTATATTCCCTTTACATTCATTCCTACTATTACATGATATATTTATTGTAGCACAATGTTCTTGTATAACAGTCATGGCTTAGTGGTAAGTCATGCAGACTACTGTTTCCAAGATCCTGGGTTCGGGACTGACAGCGGGATTTTATTTTGCTTTTGAGCTGACTACAGGACTTGTCATTCAGAGTGACTAAGGAGGCACTTTTAAGCAGTTGTAACTGGGTTAGCACTGGTTTGTGCGGAGCTCACGCTTGCACACTGGCGTTCAGCTCCGCGCACACCCGCTTACAACCGCTTAAAAGTGCTTACTCTTGGGCACACCCGCGCTATTTTCTTTGAAAGAAATGAAAATGGGGAGACAGGAAAGTGGTGAAAAAGGGGTCACAAAGAGGGTAAGACAGTAGGGATACAAGCTCGGGTTTTGCAGGAGGGATGTAGGTAAGGCCCATAGCTGCCCATTTCTTCATCAGCAACAGCTGTGCATATGTTTGTAATTTGGTGTGACATTTGAAACCTTCCACCCCTGAGAGAGGTGTAAGGACAACAATAATACTTGTTGTACAACCAATTGTAATTGACAGTTTCCATGTCCAGCAGACATGTGTGCGAAATGGGCAGCTATGTACGGGGCATAATTTTTTTGTGTGTACAGAGTGCCCTTTTTTTTTCTTTTTCAGGTGAGAGTGGTATGTCAGGTACGGGAAGTTGGTATAGCTGGAGAGGTAGGTTGGGTAGGTTAACAGACAAGACAAACAAGACACATACAGGGGCACTGTATGACACATGTGGGGGGGATACACAATTGACGGGGATGGATGTTTGGATATCTAGAGCCCATGAGCCCACAGATGGTAACAGTGGAACTGATATCCCCACCCATGGGCAGTTGCCACTGTGCCTTCACGGCCCAGGATGGGGCTGTGCTGGGGGCTGTGTAGGCCGGGCAGCAGGCACGCCCATTAGTTGTGCCACCTGTGCCTCAAGCTGGCGTAGGGGCCCAACAACAGCTTCCTGGGATCTCCCTACGTACCACAGTCTGGACATTACGGAGGGTGAGTGTATGTTCTCCTCCGGCCACACTTGCAGAGGGGGGACGAACCCCATCCCCTGCAGCACTTCCACCCACAGGTGGCACAGGGCCACTGAAGGAGGGTCCGGCCTGGGCACTACTGCCAGGTGCACTCGCCAGCTGAGGAGGGAGAGGTGGGTCCGCTGGAATCCGCCTTCCCTGTCATCCTATGTTTTGCATTATGTCATGACAGTTTGGGTTAGTAACGTACAATACCATTCACAATTAGTTGTAACAGCATGCATTAGTATTCCCATTAACCAAACACCCATATATTCAAACCATTGAACAGCAAGCATTACACATGCATATTTTGAACAGCAATACACAGTCCAACAACATGCAGGGTTGATTGATGGCAACAGGCCATCAGGTTTGGATGTATGAACAGGGCAGATGCATCAACATACATGCAAATATGTATGAACCAACAGGAAAAATGTCCAGGGGTGTTAATTGTGATTGCACATACCAATTTCACATGGAATGGATTATATGTGGTTATAGGGTAGGGTGAAGAAAATTTAATTAACAACTTTAAATACCAATACATATGCTGTACATTTCTAATAGCTGCAGATATATACACACTACAGTTCTGCCTACAGTTTCCTATGTGATAACTACTTCAAGTTGGTGATAGGAATGTTACTGCTACATCAATATACATTTTCATTTTTATTCATACACATTCATATCTGGCTCTGTTCAGCTACATCATCCTGCTACATTTGCTTATTATAGCTATAGACAACTGTGGATGTTTGGTATTTCAGACAACCATACTATCTGCATATTGCAGACTGAGAGCAACATATCCAGATTTTGGGATACACATTCCAGCTGCGGTAACATTTTCAACACATTTTACAGTTTGGTTCTGCTTGTCACATTCATTTCATTCTGTACTGACTGCAGTATACTTTATTCAGGAGTTATTACTACTTTATTGGTGGATTCATAACTCTTTCTCACACTCTCTCACTTGTTTTATTTTTACAATTCAGGATGGTACTTAATTCTAGGCTTTATTGACATGTTTTACCTGTAGTTATTACAATCCTTTCCAACAGTCTCACTTCTGTCATGTTTCTGTATTTCAACAAGGATATATTTCACACGTGTTTTACTCAGCTTCTGCAGCTGTACTTTTCAGCCTGCTGCAGGTTATGTACTATTATATTACAGGTGGGACATCTTTATTTCAGACTTTATTTCAGACTTTTTAATTTTTCTGTTTGGATTACAGACTGCATCACACTTTTGTAATCAAGCAATACTTGCAAACCCTCTTACACTGTTACTTGCACATTTTATTACTTAGTGACTACACTGCACTCTTTTGCTAACTGTCATACTTTTATATTTATTTACAGTTACAGGGAGAGGATTACTTACCTGCCTGGTGGCGCAACCGCACCAGCCTATCGCCATAGGCTCTACGGTTCGCAGAACGGACACCTGCAGCTGTAATATAAATAAAGTAATATTGGAATACACATCTCCATAATATCAGCTAGGTTAATTTCTTACATAAATAATTAGATGTAACTTACTCAGTAGTGGGGCGTTGGGCATTTGCCAGGCCTCCTGGATCCAACGGTTCAGTTGGTCCTGCTTCCATCTCTTCAGGTCTGCATGGTGGTGACGGACCTGCTCACCAGTCCTTGGTATCCCTGTGGCACTGGTGAGATCATGAGCCAACCGGTCCCACGCCTCAGCCCTATATGCTCCCCACAGGACCTGGCCCTGCATGAGTTGGGCCTCATGATTGTGGACAAGGAGCCAAACCATATATTTGGACTCCTCAATGCCCCACCTCTGTGCTCGAAAGCAACTATCCTCACCTACACCTGACATTCTGGCTGTAAGTTGGTTCTACAATCGGTTATGCTGTGTATTCCCACCTATGGGGCTTATATATGCCGTTTTTCCCGCACTTATCTGTGATTGGCCATTTTGGAATTGTATCAGCTTCACAAAACCTGCTTTGTCATGCTCCTCTTTCTATTCATTCCTATATATTTGCTATTACTACATTTCTAAGTGCAACTGTCATGGCTTAGTGGTTCAGTACCTTGACTATGGTGCATGGTATCCTGGGTTCGAACCTAGCCACTGCTTTTTATATTTTATGACTGTCTACATAGCCTACGAGGTGTGTCTGTGTAAAGGCAGTTTTGTTACAGCTTGCTCAATGCCCGTCGGTTAGCTTGTTGGCGCGGCGCGCAGCTCCGCGCAAACGGGGTATGCTGGTTTACGCATCATTAGGCTGTTAGCATGCATATGACGCTCAGCTCAGCTACGGGCACACAGTTTCAGCATGTTAAACCACTGCTCACCTACGGGCACTCATTTTACACCTGTTAAACCACTGCTCACCTACGGGCAGATGCACTCAACTTGTTAAACTGTAGCTCAGCTATAGGCACATCTGACATTTTTTATTATTTTGTTATCTCACATTTCTTCAAAATAAATGGCCCATTTCATTATATTTTGCATAAAATATAATTTTATATGTGTAGTAAAAAAGCAAACAAACTGGTGCAAAAAACTGGAAAACAGCAACCTTGTAGCCGGAAAGCCAACTCTAACCAAAGGAATTGAGAATTTATATTTATATTTGTTTTAGAAACAGTGAAAAGATGTCTTATGTCAATTTCACACATCTGCTCAAAAAGCAGTAGATTGGGTTGAATGGGAGGGTTAAATACACTAGGTAACCTTAGTTTGTTATAATCTATTGTGGTCTCGTTGTTAAGAAACATTCTCAAATTCAACTTACGTATGTAACATTTCAAATCAATAAGAGTTTTTGCTAAATTTCCATATGTGCTAGGGATAAAAGTATATCCTAATGCTAATAGTTCAACAGAGTCTACATCTAGTTCTAAAGTAGAAAAATTGTAGATAGTAAAATCTTTTTTAAGGTTGGTGTAAATGGTAGGACCTTGTGGGGGAGTTCTAGGTCTACCTAGGGTACTATTCTCTATCCTTATCTCCTCGGTTCGTAGCCACCCTTGTTTCCTCTGGTTGTTCCTAAAAAACATTCTCTTTAGTGGCTGTGGCTTGGCCTTGATTTTGTTGTCCAGGCCCCCATTGTTTTGAAATCTATTATTGTTATAAACTTTTGAAGTACCCTTTAATCTGTTGCTTCTTCTCACTCCCTGTAGCAGAGGTAGAAGGAAGCTCACCTTCTTCACCTGTACTAAATGTTTGCTCTGTTTCAGGCATGGTGGAAGCCTCATTAGGTTCTGCATTCTTAGAAACTGGAAGTCTAATAGTTAAATTAGGGTAAGCCTGACTAGATGAGTACACTGCCCTGTCCTAACTAATTTTTTATTTTTATTAGTTTTAACTTGTTTAACAAGGCATCTATACTCGAAAAATCGTTCATAGTCAAATTTGAACTGCAAAAGACATGTTATTTTTGATTTCTTCATCAAGTATATTCACTTCAGATATAGCGACAAAATGTGTATGTCGTAATGCTTCACAATAACATTTAGTAATTGGAATCCTTGTTCCTGGAATAAACATTCAAGTTCTGCAATGTAGGCATGATCTACTAACAGTCGAAGAGTAAAGTTATTCCTTAAACCCTTTGGTATTAATTTTTCTTTTAGACATTGCCTAAAATAGGCAGCCTCAAGCTGCAGTTTTTTTAATTTAAGCAACTTTAGATCAAATACCTTTAGGCAGTCATTAAGTTTGTTCACATCCTTCTCTATAGTTGAAGTGTTCTGAAAATCCACTCCAGTCTGGTCGACTGGAAGGAAAGAGAAGGGATTTTCCTTATTAATCCAGCTTGACAAAGAAACATCGTCACGCTCCGGTTCGCCTTCATGCAAAGTTACTACTACGAGTGAGACAGGTTTTTTTCCTACAAATTCCCAAGTGCAGAACGACACTGCACAATCTGTTGTAGCTGTTGTTAATTCTAACATACGCACACCATCAGTCTCTGGTTTGAATACTTTGCATGAAGGCGAACCGATGGCGATGTTTCTTTGTCAAGCTGAATTAATAAGAAAAACCCCTTCTCTTTCCTTCCAGTCGACCAGACTGGAGTGGATTTTCAGAACACTTCAACTATGAGAAGGATGTGAACAAACAATGACTGCCTAAAGGTATTTGATCTAAAGTTGCTTAAATTAAAAAAACTGCAGCTTGAGGCTGCCTATTTTAGGCAATGTCTAAAAGAAAATTAATACCAAAGGGTTTAAGGAATAACTTTACCTTGGGACTGTTAGTAGATCATGCCTACATTGCAGAACTTGAATGTTTATTCAGGAACAAGGATTCCAATTACTAAATGTTATTGTGAAGCATTACGACATACATTTTGTCGCTATATCTGAAGTGAATATACTTGATGAAGAAATCAAAATAACATGTCTTTTGCAGTTCAAATTTGACTATGAACGATTTTTTCGAGTATAGATGCCTTGTTAAACAAGTTAAAAACAATAAAATAAAAATTAGTTAGGGACAGGCAGTACTCATCTAGTCAGGCTTACCCTAATTTAACTATTAGACTTCCAGTTTCTAAGAATGCAGAACCTAATGAGGCTTCCACCATGCCTGAAACAGAGCAAACATTTAGTACAGGTGAAGAAGGTGAGCTTCCTTACCTGCTATGCAGGGAGTGAGAAGAAGCAACAGATTAAAGGGTACTTCAAAAGTTTATAACAATAATAGATTTCAAAAACAATGGGGGCCTGGACAACAAAATCAAGGCCAAGCCACAGCCACTAAAGAGAATGTTTTTAGGGAACAACCAGAGGAAACAAGGGTGGCTGAACGGAGGAGATAAGGATAGAGAATAGTACCCTAGGTAGACCTAGAACTCCCCACAAGGTCCTACCATTTACACCAACCTTAAAAAGATTTTACTATCTACAATTTTTCTACTTTAGAACTAGATGAACTCTGTTGAACTATTAGCATTAGGATATACTTTATCCCTAGCACATATGGAAATTTAGCAAAAACTCTTATTGATTTGAAATGTTACATAAGTTGAATTTGAGAATGTTACTTAACAACGAGACCACAATAGATTATAACAAACTAAGGTTACCTAGTGTATTTAACCCATTCAACCCAATCTACTGCTTTTTGAGCAGATGTGAAATTGACATAAGACATCTTTCACTGTTTCTAAAACAAATATGGGCTCTAGAAACATGAATATTTCTGACGAACAACGCCACTGGTTAAATAGCTTGCGTTGTTTGCGGTTAGGTTTCTAAAGCCAGACAAGGGGGGTGGTTTGGTGGTCTTTGACGATTCCCAATACAAGGAGAAAATGCTTGAGATTCTTACATCCCAGGCTTATGAAGTTTCCTCTTTAAATGAGGTTAATGTAACTCAAGGCCGTATTAGGGGATACTTTCGTGATCTTTTCCTTGCAGGCAAAATTGATTTAGACACATACAATTACATTGACATCATTACACCAAAGTTGCCTGTTATGTTTGGAATACCAAAGATACACAAAGACCATAAAAACCCCCCCATGAGGGCATTAATAGACGGTAGGTCTTCTATGACCTACCCCTGTTCGAAATTAATAGACAACATTTTATCAAAATATGTGAAAAAAATTTCCACAATCTGCAAGGACTCTTGGTCCTTTCTCCGTGACATCAACAGTATTGACTTCAACCCTGAGTTGAACTTCCTAACTGTTGATGTAGCGGATTTATATACATCTATTCCACATGATGAAGCAGTGGAATGGTTACAACTTTTGATGGAAAGTTTAAATGCTCCACAGGAGGAGATATACACAATCACTGAGCTCTTAAGCATAGTACTGTCTTCTAACTTTTTTGTATTCGACCAGAAATACTACTTACAGAAATGTGGAATAGCCATGGGCTCGCCCTGTGGGGCGAGCGTAGCTAACTTGTTTGTAGCCTTTTGGGAAAAGCAGTTTATTCTATCCAATGAATCTATAATGCAGAACATAAAATACTACACTAGATTCTTGGATGATATATTTATCCTGTTTAAAGGAACTGAACCGGAGGCACAGTCTTTTGTTGATTACATAAACAACACTACGGATTGGTTAAAATTTACATTTAATTTCTCCACTGTTGAAACAGACTATTTAGATGTGAGACTAACGAAAGACTTTACTGAAGGAGTATATTCTTCAAAAATTTTAGGAAGCCAACATACTGCAACTCCTTCCTGCACTACACTAGCTTACATCCACCCAAACAGAAAAATCCATAGTTAAGGGTCAGCTTGTACGTGCAGGAAGAATGTGTAGTACTTTAAGTGACTTTAGAACTGAGTGTCAGTTCCTTAAGGATTTATTTTTAAACCGAGGTTATCCTATTGAGCTTCTAAATGACCTCATTTTAGAGGTTGATTCCAAGAGAGTTAGTGGTATATACAAACCTTTGTTGAATCAAGGTATTGATGCCCAATTTGCTACTGCCAATCAATCAATAAATCAAAATGTTTCTACTAACTTTAGGAATTTTTCTTTGAGTTTTATTACTCAATATAATCTAAATTCCAATGATATTTGGGCAATATTTTTAAAAAACTGGCCATTGGTCATTAATTCAGTTAACCTTATTGAGAAGTTAGGGGAACGTCCTTTTGTTATATACAGAAGAAGTAATAATTTAAAAGAAATATTACAACGAACATCACATTCCCATGTCACAGCAAGGACTAGAGGCTCATTTAAATGCGGCCATTGTAATATGTGTAAAGTTATAACGACAGGTAACTCTTTCTTTGTTAGAAATATAAGGTACCAGATAAACCATAGGATATCTTGAATCTAAATCGGTGGTCTACATTGCTTTGTGCAACTGTTGCCCATCGTTTTATATAGGAAAAACGAATCGCAAATTAAAAGAAAGAGTTTACCAACACCTTTACGCAATAAAAAAACCACTGCTGGAGAATGCTTTAGCAAAACATGTACATAATAACCCAGGGCACTCATTTAGATTTATGGGTATTGACCAGGTACCTTTTAACATTAGGGGTGGTCCTGTTGAAACCATTCTTGAATGTACTGAATTAGCTTGGCAGTTGAATCTAGATGCATTTAGACCTGTTGGCCTAAATGAGAATTGCAATATTTCATGTATATTGAAGCTGAAAAGTTATTTTAGGTAAATGTTTCAGACTTCTTCTTTAAGAACAGTATGTTACTGACTTCTTGTGTAGTAATACTGATAGGTTCTTTTGAAAAATGGTTTTATATTACTAAAAGTACATTTTTACAATATACAATGAATGTATTCTTAATTTTAGTACAAACAGTTTTTGTTAAGTACTTATTGGTTTGTTTTTAATTATGTAATTGTTTTTAATTAAGCTCACATGATTAGGTTTGTTTTGTCACTTCCTCTATGAGAGTATTTAAATGTTTTTGTTAGCTGTTTCCATTTGTATTTTCTTCTGATGAAGCTGAGGCAGGAGCCACGGCGAAAACGCTACTTTTTAAGAATAAAAACTTTTGCGTTAAAGAAGTTACTTTGAATTCTCAATTCCTTTGGTTAGAGTTGGCTTTCCGGCTACAAGGTTGCTGTTTTCCAGTTTTTTGCATAATTTTATATGTGTACATATATGTCAGGGACTTGTTTCGTGCTTATTTCACTAAAAATAAAAATTGATGTTGGGGGGGCTCGAACCATGACTTCCTGCTCTTCAGCCAACGTCTCTACTGCTATGCTATTGCTTCTTGGCTTACTTTGCATATGTAGTTCTTATATGCTTTTCCACTGACTGCTAACTGTGGCTAAGCTACGAGCACGCCCGCGCAAACAAGCGCACTCATGGGCAAACATCTTTACAATTTAAAAAATATATATAACATGTTCATTTATATATTTTATGTTCATAGTCTGTGGGGGCATGTGTTGTGTTGTGTTTATTCACATTTACACGGACTCTGTCGTGGGGGTTTACTTTCGGGACTTTTACTCTTCTGGGGGTGTGTCCGTTTGCAGGGCTCGGCCTACAGACACGCCCCCTACTGTCTTCCACAGACCGTGTAAGCCTTAGGTGTGATTCAGCATGCCCTCATGCATATGCATGACATGCTGATGTCACACCGTTTAACTGCAGCCTCCGTGTAAGCCTTGTAACTCTTACACGGAGGCTTCGTGAATCCTGCCCAATGTGTTTTTATGTGATGTCAGAACTGTACTACTGATTTTTTTAAATATTTCTGTGTGATCTCTGAACTCTTGACTAGCACTGGCTGTGTAGCAGAAAATATTGTCTTGTGGTTTTAATTATTTATTATTAAATATTTTAAAACCTTTTAACTGTGGCTGGTTTGTGTAGAGATAAGTTAAGCTCTAGAATATATTACATGCTTATATTGATCCTGTACCAAGTCACTCTAATAAGCTTTGACCGTTTAGTCATACTACCATTTGGATAATAATATTGCACAGTATTAATTGGCCACCCTTTTAAGGGCCTTTGAGTAGCTGATAAATATTAGCTGGGTGGTAGTAAGTGGTACTACTGTATAGTCTGGGTAAAAGGGGCACAGCTGGAGAACCTGTGCCAGGCTTCCCCAGAAGTGTCTGTGTAATTGTAACACATCTCAAAGTGTGTGTGTGTCAGCTACTTGGGCAGGGACATGAAGCACTGGTTGGACAGAGAGGGTGCTGGAGATTTTAGATTGCCCAGCTAGGCTGAGATCTGGACCTTATAGCTGTGCCCGTGCAGAGTCTTGTTGGGGACCTGGAGAGCAAGGGAGCAACCAGCCCTGGACTGACTGTGACCTCTGTGTGCTCTTAGGGGAAATTGCAGTTTACTGTGTGCATTTGTTATCCTTTCCTCATATATATGAGATGCCCTCTCTGGTGTTAGTGGTGAGGACTGAGGCTCCTTGATTGCTGGGCCAGGGCATGGGCATCACAGCTTGACTTATCAGCTTTCCTACAGCAGAGTGCAATGTTGTTACATTTTTGCAGTTCCACATATAACACCATTTTCTTCCATTTAAGAGAACAAGCCTGTCCCTTATATTAATATTTACAAATGACAGAATTATCTACAAAATTCTATCTGGCTGGGTTGTCAGCCTTCACCTATCTTCACAAGGATCATAGGAGGTTTCTAGGCTATTCACCCTAAGGCCTCTACAAGCCTAGCCATGTAATACCCTTGTTCTCTTATGAACCAAGATATATAGAATATGTTTGTGCATGAATCTAAGATCAGCACTGGTTGCCTCTAAGAGGGTCATAGGTGAAACCCCCGGTGTAAATTTACAGTTTCCCATCCAAATGTCCAGGTTAAATTTAAATAGGATCATTGAGGAGCACTGTTTTACATGAGTTGGGAGTTTGTTCCAGAAGAGTGGCAACCTCTGGTAGACATATATCTCAACAGCATGTCCTGTTAGTATTGCAGGCTAGGTTAAGGTCTCTAGAGCAAGTGAATATTGTCCCATTGGATTTGCTGATGTGCAGCAGCTTCATCAAGGCAGAGTCTGAGACTGCCCTGGAGGCCATGCACAAGTCTCCTCTGAGCAGTCTATATGATACTGAGTAAAGTGACAGGGCCTTCACTCTGTCCATGTCGGTCATGTGTTGTAGGCCCTGAATTTTCTTGGTGAGAAACTCTGAGATCCCATCAGTTGCTGCGGATGTCTGGTGTGGTACATACTGAAGGGAGTGTTGTACTCTATTATTGGTCTGATGACAGCTGAGTGCAGGGGAGTTCTAACCTCCTCAGCTTTGGATGCTATACCCTTGATTATGAGGTGTGAAACATAGGAGGTATTCTTTACTACTGTGGACACCTGAAGATCAAAATTAAGGCTACTATCAACATGCATTCCTAAATCTCTCACCACTGGGATTGAACTTAGGGGGGGCATTATTAATGATGTTATTAGCAGGGGTATCTCCTTTGCTGAAGGGGATGATAATGCTTTTTTTTGCATTTAGTTTAAGTCCATTCCTTTGATACCAATCATTTGTCTGTTTAAGCCCATTTTGTAGTATGTTGACATCGTTGGAGATTTGATGATTGCACCCAGTTTGCAGTCATTAGCAAACTTGGTAAGCCATAGACCATTTATTTTTGCCTGTACTTCTGAAAAATAGATACCAAATAGTAGGGGTCTAGCACAGATCCTTGTGGAACACCACTGATAACAGGTCTACTAGTAGAGGTGGCATCCTCAGTTTTGACTGTATGTGTTCTGTTTGTGAGCCAGTTGGCAAACCATCTAGTGATGTAAAGGTTAGCCTCCAGCTAGGTGAGTTTCTCAATGAAGCTTGAGTGAGGGATCATGTCAAAGGCCTTGGCTAGGTCGAGATAGGCAGTGTGAACTCTTTTGCCTTCATCCAGGGTCTTGGTGACATTCTCGAAGAAGCTCACCAGGTCTAACAGGCAAGATCTATCCTTAATGAAGCCAAACTAGGTTAGGTCAAGAGTTTGAAGGTCACCTATATCCTTATTAACAAGGTCTGTGATGATTCTCTCCATGGCCTTGCAGATAAGGCTGGTTTAGGCTTATGGGTATATAGTTCCGGGGTCAGTTGAGGGACCCTCTTTGTGCAAGGGGATTACAGTTGCTGTTTTCCACTCAGCTGGGGCAAAGCCAGTGCTTAGACTGAGAATGAAGAGCGTGCTCAGTGGTTCGGCTAACTCCTGTTTTAGACCATTTAATAAGAGGCCTGAAATGTTTTCCAGTCCCAGAGAGGCTATGTTTCTTACCTTAGAGAGAATGGCTATGACCTGCTCTCTGGCGATACTAGGCAGAGGACTGGTGACAGGTATGTTATAGAGTATGATTGTTGGTGACAGGTGTGAAGTTTTGGCCAAACCTGTCGGCTAGCAGGTTGGTAATGTCCTCTGATTCAGTATAAGTGGTACTGTCCACCACTACTTTGGCACAAAGCTGGGCCTTCTCTTTTAGATTTTGGATGTAGCTAAAGAATGCTTTGTGATTTTCCTTAGCTAGGGATGCTAACTTAGTTTTGTAATTAGCTTTAAAGGACTTTACAGGATGTCTAATCTTGTTTATGCTTTGGAAGGAGGTCTTCCTTTGCTGGGACAATTCTTTCTTGTTTTTAACAACAATTTCTTTCTCTTACTGTATAACCTATTTATGCTGGATGTCCACCATGGTGGTTTATTTTTTCATGAGGATCTTGATTTGATCCGTTCTGGTACAGCTGAGTCTGTACATTTATATAAGTGTTTATACAGGACATTTGTGTGTACCTCAGTATAGGGATCATTGCTGTTAGTGTTGACAGGGGGTCTAAAACTATTGATGCTATTACTCAGTAGGCTATAGCTTGCTTTGGAGAATTTTTTTAGCCTTTTTTTCTCCTGAGGATTGGTCAGGTACAACAGTTATTTCAAATGAGACTGATGTTTGATGGGACTTTACCAGGGAGGGCGCCACACATGGGGTGTTGCAGCAATCCCCCATGTGGGTGAGCAGTATGTCAAGGATGTTAGAACCCCTTGTCGGGGTGCTGACAATCTGGTTTAGAACATTTGTGTTAACAAAGTCCTGGACCCTTTGGGTTAGTGCATTTGTGCTTATATATGTTATCCAGATGATGGAAGGATAGTTTAAGTCACCCATGACAAGAGTATTTGAGTGTACTGAGAGTGCCGCAAGTAGGTCCTGGTAGGCGGTGTGGTTTTTGTGGTTCATGATGGGAGACCTATAGCTAACAATGAAGTTCATAGGTTCATAGGTGTATACTAGGCTAATGGCCCTGGGGCCTTTATAAGCCTAGCCATAGGATTACCCTGGCATTGTGCCACCTGACCTTAGTTCCCAGTGCATCTGTCGAGTAGAGTCACTGGGATTATCCCCGAGGTGAATTTTCTATTTCCCGTCCTTTCATCAAGATTTCTCTTGAAGAGGGTCAGCGAGGTGCTCTGCTTGTCATGTATGGGAAGTCTATTCCATAGCATGGGCAGTCTCTGGGTTATGAACCTGTCCATCTAGTATGTTCTGTTGATTGTGGTAATGAGGTTGAGGTCTCTGGAGTGTGTGGTGTGGAGAAATTGGGATTTCTTAAACATAGCCTTTCTAACAGAGCTGGGTCAGACATGGCTTTGTAAGTCAAGTAGAGATCGCCTCTAAGTAGGCAATATGAGACAGAGAATAGTTGGAGTTATTTGAGTCTGTTCATATAGGACAAGTGTTTAAGGGCTAGGATCCTCTTTGTGAGGTACTTTTGCAGCCTCTCCAGTTGTTGCAAGTATCTAGTGAGGTACATGTCAAATGGGGCATTGTACTCAAGGACTGGCCTAATGAGGGAAGAGTGGAGGGAGACAATGACCTTTTTCTTCCTGGATGCAAACCCTTAGTAATGAGATGTGCCACATAGAAGGACTTTCTGACCACAGTGGTAATGTGGTGATCAAAAGAGAGGTTGCTGTCAACCTGTGTTCCCAGATCTCTTATAACGCCTTCTGTGTTCAGTGGACTACCATTGATGTGGTAATTCATGGGAACTGGGTTTTTACCAAGGGGAGAACGACACATTTTTTGGCATTGTACTTAAGGCCATGGTTCTGACACTAGTTGTTGGTCTAAGTGAGGTCTTTCTGTAGGATGTCAACATCACTTGGGGAGTTAATAATACCTCCCAACTTGCAATCATTTGCAAACAATCAGCCAGAGTCCCTTCATGTTGGCCTGGACTTCAGAGAAGTAGATTCCAAACAGGAGAGGACCCAGGACCAAACCCTTGGAGGGAGATCTTTCCTACAGTTAGTTGGACTTGGAGTAACTCTAGGGAGTCATACTGTTTAACCAGTCTAGAGGTATATTTGTCTTTAATGAAGATGGATATCCTCCTTCCTTGTTTTTTTTCATGTTCTTTTTGTGGTCTGAATGTGTGGAAGACATTATAGCCCTGTATGGCTAGGGTACATGCTGAAACCTTGAACCATGTCTCTGTGCCTGTGCAGACATCAGCATCTTCCAGGGAGAGAAGTGTTTCAAGTGAGTGTAGTTTCTGATTTAGACTCTTAGCATTAAGCAGCATAACCCTGAGTTTGTTGCTGCAGGATATTTTTACATCGGGAATTTTGTTCTTATGACATTGCCTAAAAAAGACACTATGGGGAAGGCAAGTACCTTTGCCATCAACCTAAAGCCTAGAGACTACAGGTGACGACCATCTCTAGCAAAGCAGTGTGGTCTGTCAACCATATTATTCCAGGCTGTGAGATACTGGATCCCCCTGGATTGACACCAGAAGCTAAACCAATTGTTGAAGTCAATCATTGTTTTTTGTTTGCATTGTGGCATCATCCTGGGTAATGGAAGAATGCAGTTTAGGGTTTGGAACATACCTGCCTGGGACACATAATCTGAAAGCTCTATCATTTCTCTCTTCTTATAGTCCAGTGATGTACATCTCAAGTCATTCACTACAACATGGACTATAGACAGAGTCATAACAACACTTGTTAAGAAACTTGAGTCTGTGCATGATTTGATGGATCCTGGCACCAGACAGGCAGCTGACCATGACCTTCTCCTTGTCCAGCCTGGTGAGTGGGACATCTGTGTGTCTCACTATGGAGTCACCTATGCCCAAGACATTAGGTTTAGATATGTTTTGCCTCAGGGGCTTATTGAGGTAAACACTGATGTGTGTGTTATTATGTGTAGTGGCTGTTGTTAGGACCATATTGTGTGCAGAAGTATTATGCTTGGGAGGTCTTTGTTCTTTTGGTATATTTCTAATGAGTACCTCGGAGTGTGTGGGTTTATGTATTGTGTGTTTGGTATGTATGGAGGTGGAGTGTGGGTGCTGACAACCTGCTTGGTAATTGGTTTGTTATTATGTGAGAGAGAGCATCAATTCCATATTCATATTATAGATACATCTCTCACATATTGTATTTATATGTTTTAGGAGTAGTATGTTGACTGTATACATGAAGCAATTGCTACATTGTCTCAGGATGCTCATGCCAATCAGGCTGTCTGGAGACATGCTGGGAAACTGGTCTTTCATTATGCCAGGTGTATTCTGTAATAAGTGGTGGAGGGTGGGCTAGATGGACTACATTCTGTTGTAGAACTAGTAAAATCAGCTATTCTATGAGAGATTTAGGGGTAGAAACCTGTGCCAGTGGCTCAGAAAGTGCAGCTGGGTTGCACTCTAGGCAGCAGTGTGCAACTGTGTTGTGCGCTGAGAAGCAGGGAAGCCTAGGAGGGTTCCCTAGCAGTTATCTAGGAAAAATTTGACTTTTTGTGTTAACCACCATTGTCAGGTGTGCAGGTACATGCAACCTAGCTGGAAATCCATTGCTGAAGGTAATATCAAGACTGTGACAGTAAGAGGAAGAGCATTTGTTTTACAAAAAAATCAGTGAAATGCACATAAAAAAGCAGAAAACAAAAGCAATAATTGAAAATAACTTAAATGCAATTTAGCAATCAAAGTATTTAACTTTCCTTGGATGGCACTGGATACAAGTAAAACATTTCTGGAATGCAGATGAGGACTGCAAGCTTTTGCTGAGCTCCAGGAAAATGAGCAGGAGAAAACATGTAATAAAGGAGGTTTACTCAGGAATAATACTGATAATAATATGTGCTGGATGGGCACTCAGTATCATGGGGCTATGGAAAACAATGGGTTGGAAGAGGGCATCAATAGCTTCTACTACAGTCATTAGCAATGAAAGAGGGGAGGGAGGGACTTTGGAAATCAGATTATCATAAGGGGTGAAGGGCAGAGACACACCCTTATAAAACAACAACAGCAGAAGAGAGGGAGGGTTGGGATACTTTTTAAAGAACAAACAGGCTAATTACAGCACCTGGCCATTAAATAAAGACAATATTGGAGCCCTTTCAGAAACGTTAGCTTAATGTGTTAGTGGGGGATGGAGCAGACACAGACTGCAAGCAGGTAAATGATAAGCAGAACATAAAAGCACTAAAGCATAAACTGGAGATTTGGAGACTACCTCATTTAGGGATATGTGGGTTTCATCTTTGTTGTTTGCAGGTAATGTTGTCTTCTTGGATACAAGTGGAGTTTATATCTGTGTGCTTTAGAGTGGTTTACTAGTAATTCTGAAATGAATGAATGAAAACCAGCCATACCTTTCAACCTGGAATCATCAAGTAGGTAGAACTGGCCAGAAATCTGGACACTGATTAACATACTCTTTGCATGCATAATTATGTAACCTCGCCCACTCTAGTGAGATTGTGGGATACCAACATAATGTTCACTTATTCACTTCAAATAAATCAGCCCTATATAATATGAACAACTTTTTTTTCTCAAACAAAAATTAATATAATACACAGTTTGTAATGAATTACCTTGTATAATTTTTCCACTGTAACTAACTTTAATGCATTGTGAGATCTTATCTTGCAGATACAGTACTTTAACAGGCTTGCAGCTGATCATGCTCACCTTGTTGTAGTAGTAGAAAGAAGGGAGCTACATGCTTCATTGTTTGATTATCTATACCACCTGACAATTTCTAAATTCAGAAATCCTTCACCACCAGCATTGCCACTAAATTACGTGTTGTGCGTTGGTTTATTGACCGAGTTGCAACCAAAGTTAGAAGAAACATGCCATACTGTTACAATAAAGAGTGATCACTCTTCCTTATAACTCATCTGTTATTGTTTATTGACCATACTGCTTTTTTATTTATTTATTTTTTGCATACAAATTAGTTCTGTGTAGTTTAAGTATGTAAACTATAACTATACAGAGTTTCCTTAAAACAATATAATCTAGCAGCGTATCGTGATTATAGATAGACTTGCTATTGCGTGAGGACATTGCAAGAGTTATGCAATGCCTTTTAATATTTGTCTGTTAACATGTTTATTTTTCTTTTGACTTTATGTTACATTTTTTAATATTTGTTTGTTGGCATTTGCCATTTAAGTAAAACTGTAGCGAAGACATGCACACAGAAAAGGAACTCGAAGCCTAAGCTTCAAGTTTACCAATTGAGGGGGCCTGACATCACTGTTTTCCAGTAAAGAAGCCTAAATTCTAAAAAAAATGGTCTGTGATCATAAACATATGATTTTTTACTTGTGCTACACTGTCTCTGATTTGTGATATTTAACAACTTGTTAATGCAATTTTGTCTTCAGAGTGCCATTACTCCCTCTCCAAAATGGTACATAAATTGGGCTATTTTAAGCTGCAGAAAATTTCTACTTCCTTTCTGTGAACTCTGGTAGATGTTTCACACCACTTATTTGAGAAATGTATTTCCTGTAATATTGTTTAATTGAACACAAACAATATTATGGCACATATTTTTATGTCCCTATTCTTGAATATATCTGCCACAGCCTGTTATTAGGGAATATGAGCTATTTGTTTCCATAATTATCTTGCTTTTTATTTAATGATACTCTCCCTCTCAAAACTGTGTACCCTTGACATTCTCTTTCAACATCCTCACACACCCCTTAATTACATTTCCTCCACCTCACTCAACTGTTTTTTCCATCTCTTTACAGGTCCTATGCAGTGAATACCCTATTCATGTTCTTATCTAGTACGTTAGAAATCTGAACTTGCCATCACCAGTGCCCCTTTGTCCATATCTTAGCTATTTCCCTTTAAAGACCACAAATATCACTGTAATTACTGTTGAGGCAATACTACCACCCCGATGACCTTTACCACACAGTTATCCTTAATGTTGTATTTAATCAAAAAGCACCTTCCACCCCCTCAGACACAAATCTTTTATTCAACAGTATCACCAGCCCCTTTTGCCATCCCCTTAACATAATCCTCTAACAAAAACTGCTCAGACAAAAACAAACTTTGAAAATGCAATCACAGTGCAACTAATCCAAGAAACCAACTGCTTGACAAATAATTATTAATATAATATGCAGTTTGTTCAGACCTGAAGTTCTTACTTACTTTTAATGGTTATAATAAACTTGGTTAATTATTGGTCAAGCAGTCGGTTCCTTGTATTAGCCATACCTTGATTGTATTTTCATAATCGTCTGACATAATATAGTGCCCCTTCCTGGTCCATTTGGTCACATCCCTTTTCTGTAACTTCACTCCCTGTAACAAGACCACTTATGCCCTCAGCAATTATAGCATCCATACCACCCTCTCTGTTTTATAATATTTTGTCATTGTCCCCAATCAGCTCTATAATCACTTAACAACTACTGATACTTCTTATAGAAACAGTACAGCTCTGTTAGCCGAATGATACAGGTTGATTTGTACATTACGCATATTAGTGAATGTCTTGTCAAAAGACAAAATACTTATAATTCTTTGTATTGTAACAGAGGTTCTAAAGTCATTAACTTAACAACAGATTCAAGCACTCTATAAGGAATAATATGTCTCATTGCATTTATTCTTCAAAGCCCAGATTTTCATTTTGCATTTTCAGGTTTGCCCACATTGAAATTCAGAATTCAGCTACTTATGGTTTATCAAGAAAGCCACCAGGAATATAGTTGGTCACAGTGCTATACCTATGGTCACTGTGCTATCTCTATGGCTATCATGCTGTCCCTATGGCCACCATGCTATCCCTATTAACTTTTACAGTCGACCTTACCTGAAACTACACCACTGCCAAAACAATCATATACTGACACATTGTGTGCAAAGTTAACACTGTTTATTTTGTTAGTAAATACCCCGATTATGTTCTATTGTGTTAGGGAAATAAGGCTGCATCCTTGTTGTTTTCAGACAATTCTGTCTTTTTGGCTTCAAGTAACTGTGTTCTTTAAGGATAGTTTACTGCCAAGTGTGAGGCGGTCAGAATGAAAATCTCTTCTGTCCAGCAAGGTCATTCTTCTTTCCCATAGAAAGACTGTATCAAGCACAGCAGAATAGGGGGAATCAATTACCTCAAGAGAAAGATCTTACATTACTTATGGTGTTGTACATTGGATCAAAAGACTGGTCAGTGTACAGGTGCAACAGTACTGCAGTACTGTGGGCCTTTTGACAGAGCACTTGGTGTACACAAATTTAATAATAGGATGATGTTTTCAGTTCCACAGTCAGTCATGCCATCTTCACATGTGCTCATGTACTTTGGGTACTGACTGAAATAATGAGATCAGTGATTAAAGCAACAGAATGAAGCTCACGCTCATGGTTACTAGGTCTCCATTTTGAAAGCAAGTGAAGAGCGATTTGAAAAGATCTTAGACTGAAAACTACTGGTCATCTGGGCTGAGTGGACTCAGTTCATGCAGTCAGGGCACCAAATGAAGATGCTTCTTGTGCAAATCTTGAGGGTGTATGCTTGGCAGTTTCCACTAAAATATGGCTTTTGGGCATATTCAGGACATGTTAGAGAGATTATGTGTCTTTGTTATCTTGTGAACACATCAGGATCCCACAGAAACTGTGGAAAGTTCCTCAAGAGACCATTGCCTGGCCTGGCCTGGCCTGCTCAGTTTGCTAAAACCATGATCCTCTGATCATCAATGGGACAAGCAGTTTAAAAAAATGGGTCTATATTAGAACATCGAAGTTTCAAAATTTCGAATGTTCTAATATCGAACCCTATTCAGCGAAAGCTGAAAACATCGAACATACAGAACAGCAAATTTTTTCCTAGGGAAAAAATTTGCTGTTCCAAAACACATACACACAACACAATCACACCAAACAAAGAGCAATCCACACACATACACCTAAAATCTTACACCTAACCCTGCACTAAACTATACACACACCACTAACTATCAACTTACTTTAACCTAAATCCTAACCCTAAGGTCCGTCACCATTGCACACTCACCTCACCTGCGCCCTAACTCACCTACCCCGCCCTAACCCTCACGTCCACACAATCACACATTTACCTGACCCATCCTAACCCTAACTCACCTAACCCGCCCTAACCCACAATCACACACATACCTAACCTGCACCCTAACTGTAACTAACCTAACCCACACTCAATCGCACACTTACCTGAACCCGACCCGTAACTTTCCACCACAGCGCTCAAAATACCGAACCAACAGAAACGGACAATGGAATTCCTTCCCTAGGAAAAAATTTGTTTTTCTGTTGCTTCGATATTTTCAGCTTTCGCTGAATAGGGTTCAATATTAGAACATTTGAAGTTTTGAAATGTCGATGTTCTAATATAGACCCTGAAAAAATATGTGGAGAAACATAATGACATAAGAATGGATGGCTGAATAAATGAAAGGATGGACAGATGGATGGATGGATGGATAGATGAAGGATGGACAGATGGATGGATGGCTGTATGAATGGATGAATGAACTGACATTTCATTTTTGAAGTCCATAACATTTTTGATACTTGTTTGGGCCCTGCCAGTCTTTGTCCTCTTCAGGGAGGTTATCCTTTCCATATTCTGCAGATTGTTTACTAGACAAACAGTGATTAATAACATCAGTATTATGTAACCGTTTGATGTCACATTTTTAATTTGCTGCATACTGCTGCTTCATAATATAATGATATACCAGTGATGCCTGATCCAAGTGTAGATTATGTACAGATTTTCACAAACCTGTAAGGGCTTGGTCATGAGGATGAAGCCTGGGAACAAACACAAAGAGAGTTAGTAACTTATTGAATAACCTATACCTGGACCACACATTGCTGGTATTATGTCTTGGTCTCCTAGGGTATTTTTTAGAGGAGAAGGTATGGATTCTAACCATTGAGTTTATCTCACATAGCTAAAGTCAGGAGCTGCTAATATTATGGAGTCTGTATCTCCTAATCTGATTCACTCAATTTTCAGTTATAAACTGAGAGACCCCAAACAACTCACTTAATCAGACAGTGTTCCATGGTCACCCCTAAAAAGGGACACATGTCTCCACCGTGCTTACCCACTTAAATAAATAAAATAAAATCATGCTACTTCCATGATACTGATGCTAAATTGTTTAGATTTAAACTGTATTAATTTATTTATTTATCTTGTTACAGATACATTATTAAAGTGTTTTCTCATAATCTGTTGCATCCATTTTATTCAGCATTTGAAGGTTTATCTCCTGCTTTGTTTTATGATTTTTCTTCTTGGATCAATGCTCCTGACTTACACAATTTAAAGACACTGATATCTACTTTTCATGATGTTTACTTTTATTGTAATTTGGCTTCACTACCTTGCTGAGTAAACACATTTTCATTCCTTCATGTGTGTAAATTGCCTTGTTTAACTGTTCTGTTGATAATCATTTCCCTGGCTGTTTAGTTAAATAACTTGCTCAGACTTATACACTTGTCCAGTAAAGGCGGAATGAATCAAAGCCAATCCTCTGGGCATTGACAGCAGCTCATTACTAGTGGACAGTAGTAACTCACTGTACTAAGTGCCAGGCCAAACATTTTAAATTATTTAATTCTGGCATCATTGCTTAATTAGGAAAAATTTCATGTTTCTTCTGTCCTAAGTGGTAATATTTAATATAATTTCTTTCTATACCAGTCATGTAATAAATATCTGATGTACTTCCGTTCAGTGTTACTTTTTAATATTTATTTTTGTATTATAATATGATAATTTATATAGCACCACTGGTCACTTTTTAAAAAGAGTGGTAACATTTCAAGTTACAATAATTTTATTATAAACAGAAGACAGTTAATGTCATATACTGTTAACAAGGTGCTTCTTGTAGTACTGTGGTTTATTATTTCATTCTCCATTTACCTGATCAATCTTTCTAGCAGAGAAAAATAATCACCATTGCTCATAATTTGTTAAAGAAAATGCTTTGTGAGTTGGTATCTTTGATGGAACACCTCTGCTTCTCCTTGTTTATTTCTAAATCTTTTGTGTTTACTCACTTTTGTGTACAGTTAAGGATTTTTCACTAATTATTTTGTCTAATACCAGAAGGTCCCTAATGCAGTATTTCAAAAGTACACACACACAAACTCAAGCAATCCTATAGATGTTGGATCGCTAATCAGCTTGGGATGACACATTTCAAATGGGGCTTCTGTTTCTGTAATATCAGACTACTATGTTTCATTGGTTCAGTGACATCACAAATGAGTACTCTGACCTCAGTATAAAAAAAAAAAAATTCTCACTGACTTCCACCACTAGTATGCAAAGCAGAGTTTAAAAATGATACATGGGCACCCGTGAACTTTCTATGTCACCTTATGCATATATATTTTGTTATGTTTCATAATTTGCTGTCAACAGCCAGCTTGTGTCATGGATTTACTTTCAAACCCAATTAACACAGAATAGCATTTAAAAAAACTCAGATAGCAGCCTGCTAGACACGATCATAAAATCACTCTCTGCTTCCTCCTCTTTCCATTGATATGGCACAGTGTATAAATCTGTTTGTGTTGTCTTTAAAATTAGCAGCATATGAAATATCTTCCTGGTATATCTTGAAGTGGTTTCATTCTTACCTCTCTTTTAAGTCACCCAATATATACAAGGAGTGATACATTTCTTTGCTGCTAATTGAGGACATAGTTTAATGTATCAAGTTGAGCTACTGTGTGTAAAGAAATAGTTTAAGAGGTGTATAACAATAAACTATGCATTCCGAAGTGTATTTGATTTACATACCTAGCCCAAAGCAACATTAATATTCAGTGTTTTTCAGCAATACTAACAAAAATGTCAAGCACTGTCACTATCTCTGGATGGAGATTTTCAGCTATTTGATGACTACATCACAACATGCGTTGCATTTAAATATTTAGCAGTTTATTTTTAATTACCATCAGCCAAATGTGGCTTTTACATGCTAGTGGTACTATGTGGTATGTGTACTGCCCATGATGCTGTCAAGGGAACCTCTTACAAGCCTCTGGTGTTATGTTACATGCCAGTGAGTCTTGAAAGAAACTCCATCTGGACTCAACCCTTTATTTCAAGGTCACACCTGGAAATGAGTTATGGCTTGTTGTACTTTGTCAGATAAGCAAAGTTGCATTCCTTTACATTCATTGACAAATCCACCTGGTTTATTTGCTTTCTGAATTTCCCACTTTAGCTAATGGCTGTTTGACCTGATATATTTAACAGTGATTTCCTTGCCAATGTTAGAATTTCCCACAATTCATCATCTGCAGAGTCTTTATAAAAAAGGCATAGGTCAATTCACAGGGCCCCATTTTAAACAGTACATATTCAGACTACCTGTACTTTGAAATTACACTTGTTTACATATTACTTTCTTTTGGTAGTCTTTTTTCTGAACCATAGTCAATTTAATACTAGCGTAATTTGCATTGCAATTTTTTTTTTTTTTAGAAAAAGTGCAAAAGTTCATCTGATGCCTGAGTAACATTCAAATGGCTCAGAACATGCTGGTGTTGTTTTACCAACATGAATTCTTTTTGCATCTCTAAATAAATTCCTTGGTGGATGGATTATTTTAGTAACACATTTTTCCCTAGTATAGTAAAAAAGAAAGTCTATACCAGGCACTACTTTCCATAGTTCCTGTCTCTCAGTACCATTATACATTTTCACATTTGCCACATACACAGATAATTTATTAGATTCAAAATATGAACTATATTTCTTCTAACTATCTATACCTTGCACGATTGTGCTCACGAGAACACACACCCACACACACCCACGCACACACACACACCCCACGAGCACAAACACACACGCATGCACACACATGCACGCGCACACACACACACACACACACACACACACACACACACACACACACACACACACACACACACACACACACACACACACACACACACACACACACACACACACACACACACACACACAGATACAAATGCTATGACATCCCAATTTTTTCATCTTTCCCACGGTGTGAATCCTGCCACAGGCACTTCATAGGTTCATAGGTTCATAGGTGTGTACTAGGCTAAAGGCTCTGGAGCCTTTACAAGCCTAGCCCATAAGATTACCCTGGCATTGTACCACCCAACCTTAGTTCCCAGTGTCACTGTCGAGTAAAGCCACTAGAGTGATCTCTGGGGTGAATTTTCTATTTCCCATCCACACATCAAGATTTCTCTTGAACAGGGCCAGTGAGGTGCTCTGCTTGACATGTATGGGAAGAGTATTCCAGAGCATGGGCAGTCTCTGGGTTATGAACCTGTTCCTCCAGCATGCTCTGTTGATTGTGGTAATGAGGTTGAGGTCTCTGGAGCATGTGGTGTGGAGGGATTGGGATTTCAAAAAGGCACTGCTGGGATTCAAACCCACAATCACCTGTTTACTAGACAGGCGCTTTAACCAGCTTTGTCACACACCACTTACAAAATGTATGATGGCTCAGAACTAGAGCCCAGTACCCACGACACTATAGATCATGACTCAACCTATCTAGCCCCCTGGGATAAATAACCAGCCATGACAAGCCTCAAACCCAGGACCTTGTGCACTAAAGTCAGAGCAGTATACCACTACACCATATGAGCTCCATTACCTTTGTTGGTTGCTCTGCCTTCACTGCCCAAGTTTCTCTACCATACAGAAGTACTGTTCACACCACTGTTTTGCACACCTTACTTAGGTTGAACAACAATACCTAAATGCTATCAAGATTCTATTTACTTATGTTGTAAGCTTTAGAAGCATGATATTATCTAAAAAAAGCATTACATGATGGACTAGGATTCAGACAATATACAACTGCCTTGGTGGGAGAGGTGCAGGCCCTCTCTGGCAAAGCAGTTGGGATTATCTACCATCATTTCCCAGGTTGATATATATTGCACCCCCTTTGAATGATATCTAAAGCTAGACCAGTGGTTGAAATAAACAATCTTTTTAGCTTTTTTTGACATTTTCTGTCACATGCTATCCTTGACATCCTATGCCGGTTGGGTGCAGCCCATCTGATTCTAGCTTTGACCTTCTTATTCAGACTTCCCTTCTTCTCAACCACCCCTCTCAGATTCTTGAAGCTGTTAACTTGCTCTATTTTTCCTTCTTTCTCAACTTTCAGTTTGTTCTGCTTTGCCCCATTTGCTGCCATGATTACTGTCTTATCTGTATTCAGTTTCATCCCATGTGCCTTCAGTTTTGCATTTTGATCCCCTACCTTTGCTGATGGTTTCATTCAGAATCTGCTTGAAATGTCACATTGTTTGCATAAATTATCCTTTGTTGATCTGGCCCTTTTTGATCTGTTTGCTAATGTAGTCCAGCACCACTTTGAACAGCAATTGGGAACCCTTCTGTGAGTCCAAGCATTGTTTATACTCATGTCATAGTGTCCTTGTACATAGTCTGCATTAATTCCGCCAGTATTTCTGTGACTTAAAACCATCACAGAAATGCCAAATCAGTTTTCCAGGTCTAGGAATGCCCAGTTAGACTTTTCCCCTCATTTCTAGTTTCTTCTCAGCTATTTGTCACACTGCAACCATTGGGTTAGTTGTGTTTCATCTTGACCTGAATCCAAAATGCTTGTCTACCATCTTACTTTCTACTACTCAGGATATTTGTTTATCAGTCTCCCTCTCCGGTACTTTCATGCAGTGTGACATACTTCTATATTACCCACAGCTGTGAATGTCCCCTTTGTTTTTGTACAATGGCACTAGAATGTTTATTCTCTAGCCATCTTAAGGAAATAAATCCAAGAAAGCCTGATATTAAAACAACACCTCAAAAATGCTTTAACCACATAATGTGAAGAGAGGATTCACTAAACAAGACACTGATGCCGGGAGGTATTGAAATGAAAAGTTTAGAAATACTTTAAAGAAAACAAGTGAAGCATCTAGACCAGTTATTTAAGAGTATGTTAACAGTTTCAAGAGATACATATACACTCAGCCAAATCAAGACATGAAGCTGTCTACTGCTCAGACCATCAGCTTTGTATTGCAAAGTTTAGAACTAAATTAAAGAAAGCAAGAAAAGTGTCTAGGCCAGTTAGGTACTAGCTCGACAATATTCCAACTGAATATCTAGTAAAGGTGAGGAGTAGACTTAAGGGACAGGGTGTAGTGCATAGAGTTCTAGAATAAATACCGTTTAGAAGTTTCTAAAAAACAAAATGATCAGAGCAGCCAAAGCAGACAATGTGCATTTGTTTCTTTTTTAGACACTGGAGTGACAAGCCATAAAAATAGCTATTTATGCACATAGTGTGTTGGGGTCGGTTAATGGTTTTAATGTAGATGGAAAGAGTCAGACGCCCCCATAAGTCTGTATTTCTTTTCATTTTGAATGTTTGCAAGTAGCAATTTTGATTTCAGCATCTATTTTTTTCTAATTCAGCATTTTGCACCATGTATTTATCAGATAAACGGAATAAGCAGAGTAACAGTATGCAGCCTTGTCTTACTTCTTTCCCAATCCCAGATTCCTCAGGAGACAAATATGTTGACCTGTTATTCCATTTTCGTAAGCACTTGCCAAAGTTTATTATGGCCCACACAGTGAAAAACATGATGAAAGGGGCAGCTTCCCCAGATGCAAGCTGTTAGGGGGTGCGATTGCAGGAGCCAGTAGTGAGGAAGTGCAGTATCGGCATTGACTTATGAAGCTACGTGCATTTTGCAGCTGCTGCTAGCATACTGCAGCTTCATAAATGAACAACTGGGGGTTAGTGTTTGGTAGTAACTGTAATAAGGTGCACGTTACAGTTGTAGCAAGCAGCTTGCTACACTTACAAGAACACAGAAGAGAAATTTTTTCTCAGCATTAAGTCAAAAGCCGACTTTACACTTCTTAAGACTGAAGTGGTATCCTTCAAGGCCCCTGGGCCAATGGAAACCACAACCCACACCGCTGAATCTTTTATAAATGCCTTCTACGGGCACCTTCAAGAATGCACGGATCATGCAATCCCTAATAAAACCAAGACCCATTCCAAAGGCAGGCGCCCTGTCTGGTGGACCCCAGCCATTAACAAACTTTGCAACAGGAGGAGGACGCTACTACATGACAGAGCAAAATCCCTAAAAGGGAAGGCATCTCTGATCAGTACTAGAAAAAAACTACAATCACTCATAAAATCATCCAAGGCCAACTTTGAGAGAAAAATCGCAAAAGACACAAAAGACAATCACAAGGCCTTCTTCAGCTATGTTAGAAACCTGGGTGGAAACTCCCAGATATGCTCAGAATTAGTCCAAAATGACACAAAATACACTGAACCCACAGACATTGCCAACATTCTGGCAGACAGGTTCAGTGCAAATTTCTCCGCCCCTCCCCCCCAAAAGGAGAAATATCTATCACAGCAGAGTGTAGCCTCCCTAACATCTCAGATGCCCAGGTGAGAGCTGCCCTCGCCAAAGCTAAAAACACAGCATCAATGGGACCGGACGGTGTCCCGGGCTGCGTGTTACATGAACTCCAAGAGGAACTAAACCCGCACATAAGGCTGCTGTTTAATCTTAGCCTTACTACAGGATACGTACCCAAAGAGTGGTGTACAGCAACAGTGGTCCCACTCCACAAAGGCGGTGCTTCTACGGACCCTGGAAATTACCGCCCCATAAGCTTGACGAGCCTGGTCTGCAAAGCTATGGAAAGGATCATTATGGAACTCATAAACAAAGACATTGGGGACCTACAGACATTGGATCCTACCCAATTTGGCTTTGTCAAGGGCAGATCCTGCCTTTTGAACTTGGTCGACTTTTTTGAAACAGTCACTAAGGCCATTGATGAGGGTAAGGCAGTTCACACAGCCTACCTTGACCTTGCAAAAGCCTTCGACACAATACCCCACTCGGGCATCATAGACAAACTCACCAGCTTAAATGTAAACCCATATGTCACAAGATGGGTTGCAAACTGGCTCAAGGACAGAACCCACAAGGTCAGAATTGCTGGAGCCATGTCAGGCTCTAAGCCAGTCACAAGCGGTGTCCCACAGGGCTCAGTCCTGGGACCCCTTTTGTTCGGCATTTATTTTTCCGAGGTGCAAGCAAACATAGGAGGATTGTGGCTGACAAAGTTCGCAGATGACTGCAAACTGGGCGCCATAATTGATACTCCAGTGGACACAAGCATCCTTCAGAGAGGCCTCATAGAAACGGATAATTGGTGCCAGAGCCATGGCCTTAAACTGAACGCCAAAAAATGTATAGTCATACCCTTTGGGAAAAACAAGGTACCCACAAATTACCACATAGGTGGTAATCCATTAATCTGGAAGAGATAATCAGGGACCTAGGGACCCAAGTTGACAGTAACCTCTCATTTGACACTCACATTGCCAAGGTGGTTAGGAAGACCTTCTATATTGCCCACCTTATCATGAAGGGATTCACATCTAGACCAAGAGAGGTCATTGTGCCCCTGTACTCTTCTCCTATCAGGCCCATGATTGAGTACAATGCCCCATTTGGGATGTATCTTACCCGACACCTGCAGCAGTTGGAAAGACCCCAAAAGTTCCTCACCAAGAGGATAAAGGGTCTCAAACATATGTCATATGCTGCCCAGCTGAAGAAACTCCAGCTCTATTCAGTTGCATACCGCCTACTCAGAGGTGATCTATGCCTGACGTACAAGGCCATGTCCAATCCGGAATTAATGGACATGCTCCACCTCAGAAAATCCAAATCCATCAGAGCCACGAGAGCAAGAGATTTGAACCTCAACACAGAAATAAATAGGACGTGCTGGAGGGACAGATTCATAACCCAGAGGCTCCCTACACTCTGGAACAGAATCCCAGTCCATGTTAGGCAGAGCCCCTCACTAACTCTCTTCAAGAGAAATCTTGACGAGTGGATGGGAGATCGTAGGTTTACCCCGGGGGTCATCTCTGTGTCACTACTAGACAGAGGCACAGTAAACTAAACCCTAAATGGGTATAGTATTTGCATCCCAAGGGGTGGCGAAAGCCACACACACTCTGGCTAGGCTTATAAGTGCCCTAGGGCAGATAGCCTAGTATGAACCTATGAACCTATGAACCTAAGAGATGACAGCTTGGGGAATTGCCTTAGGACATCAGATGAACCAGTTATCCTTCCAGCTTTAGAACAGTCAAAAAGGAAGGAGTAAATATTCTCTTCAGACTTGACTACTTTCTCTGTTATCCAGTAGGTGTTGACAATTTGATTTTAGGTGCTTCAGTTCCTTCTAAAACCAACTTGAACATCTGGCAGTTCTCAGTACATGTACTGCTGGAGTCTAGCTTGCAGAATCTTAAGCATTACTTTGTTAGCATGTGAAACAAGTGCAATTTTTTTGATAAATTAAACACTCTTTAGGACTGACTTTTTTTTTTATTGGAATATAAATTGACCTTTTTCCAATATATTGGCCACTGTTATGCTTTCCAAACTTGCTGGCAAATTCCAGTATGCTCTGTAACAACATTGTTTTGCAGAACATTTTATGCAATTCAGCTAGAAGCCCATCACTTCTTGCAGTCTTTTTGAAAACAAGGGTTTCTTTGGCCTATTTAAAATCACTTTTCAAAATATTTATTTATTTTTATTTATTTATTTTACATTTGTTGACCGGGATAGTCCGACTGGATGCATGTCCATTTTCAGCGGAGGCCCGGGGAGAAAAGCTCCAAGGGTAAGCAGATACAGCATTACATAATACCAGCATTACATATTACAAACAGACTATTTACAGAGATTACATAAGTAAGCAAGTTAAACAAAGTTCCACAGGTTACAGTTAATCCTGAGCACAAGTCAGGATTAAATTAAATTACACAGTAAACTGGTTAACAGATTTTTACACATTCTAGAGAGAGTTAGCCAGGCTTGATACATTGACATAGCCAGTTAAGTGACAAATGTTGTTTGAGTCTAGTTTGAAATTGACCTAAGGTGGAAAGTAAGGTAATATCAGCTGGAAGAAAGTTCCAGGATCTACTTACAGAGTTTGCAAAGAGAGAATCACCGGCTGTGTTATTAATTTTGCATGTCTGAATTAGTAGTTTGTTAGAGGATCGAAGCGGTCTATGATTGTTATAGGTAGTGATAATATTTTTAAGTGCAGGAGTATTGTCCAGATTATAGAGGATTTTATAGGCCATAATCAGTTGGTTATACTGGATTAGGCTGGGTAGTTCAAGCCACCCAAGCTGATTTAGATTGATGCAATGATGTGTCCTAAAAGGGGGCCCAGTGGCAAACCTGGCAATGTGGTTGTAGCAAATTGAGAGTTTGTTAAGGACAGTCTTGTTTAAATTCGAGAGTAGAGGGGATGCATACAGAAGGGTTGAAAGAAGGTGGGAGCGAGCTATGGCAATTTTAGCTGGAGGGGTTAGGAAGGCTTTTATTCTGTAAAGTGACCCTAGTTTTTTATTGATGGTTTTGATAGTTTGGTTAACATGTAGGTCAAATTTTAGATTATTGTCTATGATGACACCTAATAGTTTTGTAGATCGAGTCAGGGGAGATTATTGTGCCATCATTTGGTTTTATGGTAAAGGTGAAAGCGGTAGACCTACGTGTTGGTGAAAATAACAGCATTTTAGTTTTTTTGGGATTTAGGATCAGACGATGTTCAGAAAGTCAGTTTTCTATTGTATTAAAGGTGGTCTGGGTAGCTGACCATAACTCTACTGGAGATGTGGCTGAGCAAATCAGAGTAGAGTTATCAGCATATTGGATACAGCTGACTTTTGAGATGACAGTATAAAGGTCGTTAATGAGAACAGCAAGGACCCTAGTATAGAGCCTTGTGGTACTCCAAGGGTGTTAGGTAGAAGGTTAGAGAGTTTGTTCTGCCAGAGGACAGCCTGCTGTCGACCATTCAGGTAGGATTGAAACCACTGGAGGGCTCCAGTATCTAGACAGAATGTTTGCAGGGTGTGGATTAAAAGTTGGTGATCAACCATATCGAATGCCTTGGAAAGATCCAAAAAGAGGGCTGAGGATATATAATTATTGTTGCGATTATGGTTTATGGTGTTAGTAAAGGCTAGGAGGGCTGAAGTAGTGCTGTGATGAGGACGGAAGCCATGCTGAGTGTCTGCCATAAGGCGATTTTGGATTAGGTGGTGCATGAGTTGTCTATTAATACCTTTTTCCATAATCTTTGCAAGTGGAGAGAGTATAGTTATTGGCCTATAATTGGAGAATTCAGTAGAGCTGCCTCCTTTGTGAAGTGGGATTACATAGGATATTTTCCAGATGGTGGGAATTTTAGCTTCTGCTATGGTTCGATTGATTAGTATTGAGATGGGGTAAGCAATAGCATCAGCTGATTTTTGTAGGTAGTCGGCAGGGAGTTGATCAGCAGAAAGTGTAGTGGGTTTTAATTTTTTGATCAAGGTACGGATAAGTGAAGTGGCGACTGGTTGGAAGCTGAACGCGAGTAGGTTTCTAGGGGTGCTACTTTCAGGACCAGGGGAGCTAGGAGGTAGTTGGCTAGCTAGGACTTGAATTGTCTCAGTAAAGAATTGGTTAAAACTATCAGAAACCTCTTCAGGGGTTTTATCAATAGTAGCAGCAGGGATTGGGGTTGAAGTTTGTCCAGGATGTAGTAGATTATTTAAACCTGCCCAAAACTTCTGAGAGTTATTTTGATTTACTGTCTGTAAATTACAGTAGTATTGTTTTTTGTCTTGTAAAATTGATTTTTTTGGTTTTGTTCCTGGATTGCCTGTATTTAATGTGATCTTGAGGGTCTTTAGAAGAACGCCATAAAGCCCATGCATTGTTTCTAAGGGTAATTTTGAGTTTAGACTCTATAGAAAGCCATGGTGCAGTTTTTGCCTTGGTTCTCTTTGAACGAACAGGTGCATGCAAATCAAGGATCTCAAGGAATTTGTTGTTAAAGTATGCTACTGCTTCCTCTAAGGGGAGGTGTTTTAGAATAGACCAATTACACAAGTTTAGTTCTTGTTGGAATTTGGCAGGGTCAAAGTTTTTATTGTTTCTAACCTTTCTGAGTAAGGGTTGTTGGGATTTAATGGTTTTGTGCTTAATTACATATGTGAGAAGGTGATCGCTTAGGCCATTAAGGAGGGTACCAGAGGTGTACAGTTGGGGGTGACTGTTTATGAGTACCCAGTCAAGTATACTTTCTTTTTGGTTGGGTTTACCTATCCTGGTAGGAGTGGATATGATTTGTGTAAATTCATGCAGGTTAATATGGGTGGTTGGGGATTCTGAGGAACAGGTGCCCCAGTCTATGTTAAAGTCTCCAAGTAGTGGGGTTTCTTGGGGGTAGTGACATGATAGCCAGTGCAGGATATCTTCAAATGTAGATATATTGTTACCTGGGGGAATGTACATACAGATGATATTAATGCATTTATTTTTATTAAGTTGCTATTTGGTGGCAAGAATCTCTGAGTTATTAATCTGAGGAGGTTGTATTACATCTATGGTGACATTCAACTTAGATTTATAGAGTACAGCTACCCCTGGTTGTGCATCATCGAACTCATAGAAGATACCATGATATGTATCAGTTATGTTAGGATCCTTCTTATATAGTTCTTCTCTATGTTCCTGCCACTGGCTTTTTAGCATCTTCGGCCTTTTATCATGCCCTTTTACCTAGATGTTTCCCTTTATATTACCAATCTTCTTGAACAGATCTCTTTCCCTCCCCCTTCCCTTTCTGTTGTTGCCTTCCATTTCTTTGCACTGCTGATTTAAATAAGCCGCCTTACCTCTCCTTGCCATTTTTAACACTGTTCATTCACTGAGATGTACTTTTTCCATTGCCTTCTCCTCTCATTCTTTTCTCAGCCACTTCTAAGGCATCTGTTTTAATCGGTTTTGTCTTCTTAATCTTCTTTCTGCATGGAATATTTTTTATGCCATTTCTGGACATTATCACAAACTTCTAAACCATAATATACCAAACAGCAAAAGCAGCCACTGCAGATCATAAACCAAGTAAATCCAAAAACTAAAATGATCAGGACAGCCAAACAGTTCCAAGTGTAGCTTTTATTGCAAAACCATTTAAAATATTAGCACTTCCATCTAACTTAAAGATCTGAAAAGGCCATAACATGATGAGAACACTCTAAAACAGACCCTTTTTATATCAAACAGGAGGTGTGCAAACAATAGGAAGTATGTAACAATGTATCTAAAAAGCCTGCCAAAATTCTTAAAGTGACCTGTGCAATTTAAAAGTAACCTGTGCTGTTTAAAAACAATAGTGAAACTTTGAAACTAACCTGTGCTGTTTAAAAACAATAGTGAAACTTTGTAACTAACCTGTGCTGTTTAAAAACAATAGTGAAACTTTGTAACTAACCTGTGCTGTTTAAAAACAATAGTGAAACTTTGTAACTAACCTGTGCTGTTTAAAAACAATAGTGAAACTTTGTAACTAACCTGTGCTGTTTAAAAACAATAGTGAAACTTTGTAACTAACCTGTGCTGTTTAAAAACAATAGTGAAACTTAGTAACTAACCTGTGCTGTTTAAAAACAATAGCGAAACTTAGTAACTAACCTGTGCTGTTTAAAAACAATAGTGAAACTTAGTAACTAACGTGTGTTGTTTAAAAACAATAGTGAAACTTTGTAACTAACCTGTGCTGTTTAAAAACAATAGTGAAACTTAGTAACTAACCTGTGCTGTTTAAAAACAATAGTGGAACTTTGTAACACTGAAAACTACTGTCAGCAAGTCAAGTAAGAAAATATTAAAAGATCCACTTTGAAAGTAAAAATAGCATTCCCCCACTGAATACTCTAAGTCAATATCTGTATCATACATCTCAACTGTACATATGTTTGCAGAGTATTCAGATGTTTGCCTCCAATTTTTGGTATGTTTTTTTAAAAAAATGTGGTCTTCTGACAAATTAGTGGCAAAAAATTAAAAATTGAAGTTAGAAAATGATGCAGATTTGAATTTCAGACTTTACACCTTTCAGAAAATACATGCTAATGCAAATCCTGTTATTCTATCAACTTTCTAAGTTTGTAAGAGCAATATTTAAAAAAAAAACTGTCCCTATTTTTGTGCCTTTGTCCCAATTTTATTTATGCCTTTGTCCAGATTTCTTGTTCTAAGAGGCTGAAACATTATATTTTGGGACTGAAAGGATCATAGATCCTTGACAGCACTTTCAAAGAAGAAAAACTCATCACCATGTTTAATAATCAAATATTAAAATCAGCATGGTCCAGACACTGTATTAAAAGAGGTGAGCATATAATCAGAGTTGACAAATGATTTTTTTCAGTAGAGTAATTAATAAATGGAAATATTGCTTGCCAATGATTGAGGAACTTAAAAAGAACAATATTAAAGCTACTTTATAGTTTCCTGCAAAGATCAAAATATTTCTTCTTGAGGGATCAAAGTATTTAATACCCTGGAAGAGACATCCGCATTTGTTAATAACAATAACATTCTTAACAACACTGAAGAAATGGACTGGAATGCTGCATCCCTCAAGGGACAGAGTTAGCTGAATTCATGGAAAACTGCTTCTAATGTTAAAAAAGCTTAAAAACAAGTGGCATTTATTTTCTGACTAGAGGAACTTTATCTTTTGAAACAATAGATTGGCCCTTTAATTAAAGGGTTTATTTAGGATTTTAAGTTTCAAAGCATATATAAGTATGTATTTATGTTTTAAACTAAAGCATTTTACATAATAGGGAATATAAATATTTAGTCATACTATGTTTATAGTGAAAGAATTAATATATTTTATTTGAACTATACTTATATATTCATCTCTAAATGTTAAAGATATATTTCCTGCAATCCTGCATGAGAATCACAATAAATTATATTTGGTAGAATTGTAACTTTAAATCTAAATAAGATAAGAAATGTATTTGTTTTTACTTGGTATGTGCATTACAAGGTTAACGGCCACACAGGTAAAAAACACACTCTCCAAAGCTAAGAATACAGCATTGATGGGACCAAATGACATCCTGGGCTGTGTACTACATGAGCTACAAAATGAACTGGCACCTCACCTAATTGTCATGTTTAATCATACCCTCACCTCAGGCATCGTGCACACTGAGTGGTGCACAGCTACAGTTATCCCACTCCACAAGGGGGGATCCACCTTGGATCCCAAGAACTACTGCCCCATCAGTCTGATGAGCCTGATCTGCAAGGCCATGGAATGTATTATCATGGAATTTATAAACAAAGACATTGGCAACCTTAAAACACTGGACCCCACCCACTTTGGGTTCATGAAGGGCCAATCTTGTCTCCTGAACCTGATTGACTTCTTTGAATCAGTCTCCAGAGCTGTGGACGCAGGTAAGGCAGTCCACACAGCCTATCTGGACCTCGCCAAGGCCTTTGACACCATTCCCCACTCTGGAATCATAGATAAACATACTAAGCTGGGCATTAATCCCTATGTCACTCGATGGGTTGCCAACTGGCTTACTGACAGAACCCACACTGTAAAAGTAGATGACTCCAAATCCAGCTCCAGACAAGTGACAAGTGGAGTACCTCAGGGTTCAGTCCTGGGACATCTCTTGTTTGGTATCTACTTCTCTGAAGTACAGGCCAACACTAAGGGACTCTCCCTAACAAAGTTTGCAGATGACCACAAACTGGGAGTCATTATTGAATCCCCATATTATGTGGATACTCTACAAAAGGGCCTTACAGAAACAGATGCTTGGTGCCAGAGCCTTGGGCTCAAGCTCAATGCCAAGAAATGTGTAGTTATCTCCTTTGGGAAAAAACGTGTACCCCTGAATTACCACATAGGTGGCAGTACACTAAACACTGAAAGTGTGATAAGAGACTTAGGGACACAGGTGGACAGTGGTCTCACCTTCAATAACCACATTGCCACAACAGTCAGGAAATCCTTCTATGTGGCACATCTCATCACTAAGGGTTTTTCATCCAGAAAAAAGGAGATCATTATCCCACTGTACTCATCCTTCATTAGACCCATAATAGAATACAATGCCCCATTTGGTATGTACCTCTCAAGACATCTGCAACAACTGGAAAGGATGCAGAAATACCTCACTGAAAGAATCACAGGTCTAAAGCAGATGCCCTATGCTGACCACCTTAAAAAACTCCAGCTATCCTCTGTCGCATATTGTCTACTCCGAGGCAATCTCTGCTTAACATAAAAGGCCATGTCAAACACAGAGCTGTTGGACATGCTACACTTTAAGAAATCCAAATCCCTCAGAGCCACACACTCCAGGGATCTAAACCTTGTCATCACAATAAACAAAACATGCTGGAGGGATAGATTCCTGACACAGAGACTCCCCAGACTCTGGAATAGACTGCCCATACATATCAAGCAGAGCACCTCTTTGACCCTCTTCAAAAGGAACCTTGATGATTGGATGGAAGAAAAAAAATTCACCCGGGGATCATGTCAGTCACCCTGCAAGACAGGGGTCTAGGGAAGTAAATAATGTGGGAAGAAATAGTCAGGGAATTGCTTTGGCTAGGCTTGTATAAGCCCTAGGGCTGATAGCCTAGTATCAACCTATGAACCTATGAACCTAAACGAATGCCAACTCTAAGTAATATGCTTATTATGAATGTTAAAGTGTTGGTGACTGTCTTTTGTTTGTTCTTTTATAATGCTTTTCTTTCAAAGGTCATTTAGGAAACAACTGGCACTTAAAAAATGAGCTTGGGATGAAAAGAAATATCTGGTTGTGCAAAACTATTTGATACTTACTTGTTTTGCTTCTTGCCTATTTCTTAAGCTGCTTTGATGAAAATCCAGGTCCTAGAAGAGTTTAAAGTCCAGCAGTGATGTTTGTGAAATCAGGAAGTCCCTCAATCATGGCTGCGACAATGAGGAGAAGTTTTACTATCAAAATGTCGACAATGTTTTAAGGAGTGGTTATTTACTCAAAATAAAATGTTGTAAAATGACATCAAACAGTCACATTTATGACAAAGTCAAAATGCCAACTGTTCAATGTCAACATTGTCAACATTTATGCAATGTACCTTGACTTCTAGTGACTGTCTTCAAATGTATTGCCAGGGGTCAAGGCCCCCAGTACCCCTACACCCTCTGCTAATTTTATATTGCAACTCCAAAAATGCACTACAGTGAGATAAAAGGCAAAGTTCCCGATCCCCACTGTAGTGCAATCTGTAATCAAAATGTCGATTTCACAGCAGCAAATGCACACTAGCATTCGTTGTTGCAGGTTTGACATATTTCAAATCATTGTTATGATAACTTTGAAAACTGCCTTTCGGCAGTCAGAGTTCATATAATGGCACTTGAGATTTTGATTGTAAACCTAAGGAGAAGAGAAGTGAACTTCTTTTCAAATGTATATGTGAGAAATCTGCTCAAAATAACATTTATTCATTTAGAAATGAAGGACCGGAAGCATAGACGTTATAGTAATAGTCTACATTGGTCTATCTCTTGAAATGTTATTTAAAATGAATGATGACACTGATTTATCTTACTTACTGATACTGCTGACTGCAGCTTCTGTGTTGGTGCCTAATAAAAATAAAAGTCAAATTAAATGCAAATGTTTGTCAGATGTCTGTGCTAAATGCTATGTGCCTTGTAGAAAACAAAGTCTGGTTAGTGCACATAAACGTTGCAGACTATTAACCTTTTCAGCAGTGTATTATTATCTTTCTTGTGCAGAACTACTAATATAACTTGTCTATATAACAGATGACATGTACAAATAACTTGTCTATATAACAGATGACATGTAATATACCGTACACTTTACAGCTTTAATGTCTTCAAGTTAGCTTCTCATAAAACATGAAAGTTGTTCTCTATTAAGCAGCTCTAACAAAAAAAAAAAAAAATCAGAATACATCTCATATACATTCTTATGAAAGCAGTTTTTTGAGAACTCTCAAAGTCATTAATTTGGTATTTTCGGATATCATACAGTCTGTTTATTAAACTTTTAAAAAGTCTTTCCTGTTTGAGAATGTTTCTGTGTTAAAGCAGTTTTTCGATACTCCCCACACTTGATGTCATGCAGTCTGTTAATAAGCTCCTTTGTGTTCTCATTTCAAGGTGAATTACATGACAGTTCAGTAAGTTGTTCTTGCCTCCAACTTGATTCCTTCCTTGCACCTGCATCCCAGGAATTCCTTATCTGTAATCATGGAAGCTTGCATTAAACACAGAACATTCAGCTTATCCTTATCAGCATTTTTCTCAAGCTGTAATAGACTCTCATGTTACATTTACAGATGAATACCAGTTATTCATTTGATTTTTAGCTGAGAACCATTTTACCCTTTAATATATGTATGCTAGTAAACAGAAATGTATGTATCTAACTGACTATATTATTCCTACATATATTATAGCAACAGAAGTGTATATGCATCTAACTAGCAAACAGAAGTGCAGGTATTTATAAATCTCTAAATATATATCTAACAGTTCCCTCTGTTTTCTTAGTAATATTGCTTTTCAATATTGTCTTTGCTGGAGTCTCTGCTATTTTTCATACTATTTTACAATTACAAAATATTGTAAAAAACAAAAGAGATATTGCCTTAACTAACACATGTTTAAAACAGATATATTCACATTATTTACATTTCTTGTTGTCTGCCTTTTTCTCTTGTGCATTTTAAACAGATGCACTTTAGGTGAAAATAAAATACATGTGTGTCAGTCTTGTGACCTCATGTCTTTACTGTTTTTAACTACTCTCATTTGATTTCTATGCACTATAACTGTTCCGTTATTTGAAATGGTGATTTTGAAATTATTTAACAGCTTATCTATGAGAAGCTGCCCCTACATGTATGTTATGAGAACAGTGTCATACGTTTTATATTACTGTTTAACTGATAAGTGTCTTGCTTTAAAACATTTGGGAATAAAAATATAGAAACATCCGAGTAATTCCCTGCTGTGTATACTAACCATTTTCTAAACATAGAGTGAAATGTTGTAAATTATTTTTTATTATTGTAGCTAACTGCTGTTGCTTTAACTCTTTACTAACTAGATTCTTTTTGACTTGTAATTCTACACGGGCTGTCTGATATTTCTCAAAATTCTGGTTGCTGACTCTAAAGCTCTTATTCAGTTCTGAAAACATGTTTGCATACGTTGTCAAACTTTCTGAACTCACTCTGTCTGTCTCTTAGAAGTTTATTAAATCTTTCTGTCAGTTCACCATGAGCCTTGTCTCTGATCTTATCTGTTTTATACTGTGCACTTTTGTCTAAAAATATGTACTTCAATAACTGACTTGACTGCTGTTGTAACTCTGAAATTAACATTTTTACATGTGGTGACAGGGCATAATGCAAGTGTATGACCCTTATAAGGTTGTTTACGATTAACAATGGTCTGAACTGTACTTTTATGACATTGCACACAGAAAGTAGTTTCTTATGACTTGCACAATAAACATTTATTGTCATACCAATCATGTTTTTGCTTAAGATACCAGTCAAACATAATCCATTTACATAATTCCTGACTGTCAAATTGCTCTAATAAGGTTTTACATTAGCTAATATGCTGTTTATACAACTTCTGTAGTCTATCTAAAATCAAAACATTAATAGTAATAATGTGTTTACTATATTTTCTACTATTCAGATTTACGGCATTCATGCTGTCATGTAACCAGAAAAATTTGCTTAGTAAGTCTACGATAACTTCACTGGCCAATTCTGATTACTGTAGATTGTTGGAAAACTTTTGTAGTTACTTGAAAAGCTGGGGAAATTAATCTGGCAGTTGCAGATTTGAACCTGAAGTTTCACCAACCTGGAGAATTTATGACACTGCTTACTTCCAACATGGCAGTCCTACTCTGGATCCAGACATCTGAGGAACTGTACTATTGCAAACTGTGAAAATTGAAATGCTCCTATTCCAGACTCAGTCACTCAGTCACGTACATAGATGTTAGTTACTGCACTTTCACTTGAAGTAACCTTATACAAGGCACAGGCACCATTTCGACCAGTATTTGGATACAGGGAAGATTGATTAAAAGCAGATGTTAATCAGATGTCTGTGCTAAATGCTGCATGCCTTGTAGAAAATAAAGTCTGGTTATTATTATCTTTCTTGTGCAGAACTACTAATGTAAGTTGCCTATATAGCAGACGACCTGTACAATACTATACAGCTTGCAACATTTACTGTTTCAGGTTTACTTCTCATACAGCATGAAAGTTGTTCTCCATTAAGCAGATCTATGATTTGCTTGCACTGTACTGAATGCTAATAGCTTATGCAGAACTGTAGTTAACCCTAACTGTACATGTTAATGGAAAGGAGAAAAATTAGATATTTACCACTGATTAAGATATTTTAGAAGGATTCAGTAGAATGAGAAGCATACAGAAGAGAACAGCAGCTGCTGTATGTACTAAATTGCCATTTTCACATGTAATTAACTATAGGCTCATAGGTTAGTACTAGGCTAATTGCGCTTGCAAGCCTAGCCAATTATCACTTGTGAGACTCAAACCCTGCACCTTGAGTCTATAAGGTAAACACCTTAACCATTAGGCCACCCTCCCAACCCTACTAATGTCTAGATTTGAAACTCAGTTCAGAACAATAGTACATAATAGCTAAGGCCATAAATTTAAGTTAGTTAGGCAAGAACGTATTTATTTATTAGTCAAGATTGCTTATAATATTAGAATTAATAAAAAGAGTAAACGTTTTATGAATAATATGCAAATGTGCAAAGGAAGAATAATTGTATGTAATATTAGTAAATTAAGAAGTATATATACATGCTGCAGTCTCTAATAAAGTTACCTTATGATCTCATTGAATGGATGTGAAAAATGATAATTAAATGGCTTCTTGAGATATTTTAGAAATACAAGTTATATAAAAAAGGTAGAATACCAGTGGACAAATAAGGCAGAAAATAATATATTGGAATAGTAAACTGCATATAAGGAAGACATAAATTATATATACCTGCGGATCTACTTTGAAAGGTCAAAATTCCAAAACTTCAAAATTCAGTCTGCTGAGACAAGAATATCAAAGTTTTGAAACTTTGAAACTTTAATAAAATAAAAAATAATAAACAAATTGTAACATTTTTTGCAGGGGGCAAGTTCCCTTCCCCCACCTGAGGGATGTGCCCCCCACAACCCCTGCTAAATAAATATTCAAAATCTGAGATCACACTGCAGTGAGGAAACCAGTAAATTTCCCCATTCCACTCTTGTACGGCTGTTTCCAGTAAGAATGTTTGAAGTTCCAAAACTTCAATATTTTGGTCTAGGCAGTCTGGATTTTGAAGTTTTGGAATTTCAACATTTCAAAGTTGATCCATACATGCACATGTCAGAAAAGTAAAATAATAAAATCTCAGATAGTTTTCTCAGAATATTACATAACAGATATTCAAAAAGACCCTGAAAACTGAAATCAAAAATATAGTTACATTAACTCTGTAGCTTTCAACATATTGAACATCATTGGATTCACTATTATTATCTGAGGTAACTCATTTTACAAGTCAGTGCTGAAAGTTGAGTGTTTTGTTGCTGTGTCAGTTCTTCTTTCATTTCTGATAGAAAGTAGACTAGATTTCTTAAAATGTTTGAGACTGGGAGAGGAGGAAGTGGTTTGAAATGAGGATTACGAAACTTTTAAATACACTATAGATTGGAAATGTTCTCTGATTCCACTGAGTAGCAAGAAAATTTCTTCAAACTTAATAATACATCATTTTAAATTAATTTAATGAGTGAATAGAATTTTAAATATTTCATATATATTATATTAAGTGAGATATACAAATTTAAGGTATAGACACATATATTTTTAAAACTAAGTTTTAAAGTGATGGTGCAGTGGTGCAGCAGTAGCATTGTCACCTCACAACAAGAGGTTCTCCAGTTTAATTCTCAGCTGGAGTCCTTTCTGTGTAGAGTCTGCATGTCCTCCCTGCATTTGTGTGGGTTTCCTCTGGGTACTTTGCTTTCCTCCCATGTTATAAAGACATGTATCTGGAGCATTTCTCCCTGGGCCTCCGCTGGAAATTGGCTTTGCTCTAAGTCGGGCTTTCCCAGTTAACAAATGTTAGATAAATAAATAAATAAATAAAAAGTCAGGGTTTTGATAGCGTTACTAAATATGTATATATCTTTCAGCATAATAAATGTATCTATGCATTAACTTTCATATTGTATAAAAGTTTGGCAAGCTTAAATTGCTTGTCACCTTTAAAATTTACAGATAACTTTATCTTTTCATGTCTCACTCTTTTCTACTTCATATTTGAAGATTTAGTTATAACAATGTTAAATGAGTAAATCATTTTGAAATATTTAATAGATAATTATACTTCTATTACATAAGTAGATATGTATTATATTATTTGTCAGATTATTTATTATCTGAGATCAATTTAATGGATTATTCAATTTTTAAGTTATAATGAGAAAAATAGTTAAAATGGCAAAATAGACAGCTAAGTTACTAGTCTTTTATATTTATATACAATATTACATGCATTATTTTAAGTCACAGTAGCTTTTGGGTAGTTCTTGAAATATTGGGTTTTTGTTGGCAGAAAGATAGTCTAGTAGTTTAGTTTTTAGAAAAGAAGAATTAAAAAATATGGAAAATTAAGATAGCATCAGAGGTATACATTAGAGTTTTATATATAACGACATTAATATAGTCGACATTTGTATCATATTGGGCAGGATTCACGAAGCCTCCGTGTAAGAGATACATGGCTTACACGGAGGCTGCAGTTAAACGGTGTGACGTCAGCATGTCATGCATATGCAGGAGGGCATGCTGAATCACACCTAAGGCTAACACGGTCCATGTAAGACAGTAGGGGGCGTGTCCGTAGGCCGAGCCCTGCAAGCGGACACGCCCCAGAAGAGTAAAAGTGCCCAAAGTAAACACCCACGACAGAGTCCATGGAAATGTGAATAAACACAACACAACACATGCCCCCACAGACTATGAACATAAAATATATAAATGAACATGTTATATATTTTTTTTAAATCGTAAAGATGTTTGCCCGTGAGTGCGCTCGTTTGCGCGGGCGTGCCCGTAGCTTAGCCACAGTTAGCAGTCAGTGGAAAAGCATATAAGAACTAAATATGCAAAGTAAGCCAAGAAGCAATAGTGTAGCGGTAGAGACATTGGCTGAAGAGCAGGCATCCATGGTTCGAGCCCCCACAACATCAATTTTTATTTTTAGTAAAATAAGCACGAAACAAGTCCCTGACAAATATGTACACATATAAAATCATATTTTATGTAAAATGTAATGAAATAGTCCATTTAGTTTGAAGAAATGTGAGATAACAAAACAATAAAAAATGCGAGATGTGCCTATAGCTGAGCTACAGTTTAACAAGGTGAGTGCATCTGCCCGTAGGTGAGCAGTCGTTTAACAGGTGCAAAATGAGTGCCCGTAGGTGAGCAGTGGTTTAACATGCTGAAACTGTGTGCCCCTAGCTTAGCTGAGGGTAATATGCGTGCTAACAGCCAAATGAGGCGTAAACCAGCGTAACGCGTTTGCGCGGAGCTGCGCACCGCGCTAACAAGCTAACCGGCGGGCAACGTTGAGCAAGCTGTAACAAAACTGCCTTTACACAGACACACCCCCTAGCCTGTCTAGACAGTCATAAAATATAAAAAGCAATGGTCAGGTTCAAACCCAGGATACCATGCACCATAGTCAAGGTACTGAACCACTAAGCCACGACAGCTGTACTTAGAAATGCAGTAATAGCAAATATATAGGAATGAATAGAAAGCAGAGCATGACAAAGCAGGTTTTGTGAAGTTGATACAATTCCAAAATGGTCAATCACAGATAAGTGCGGGAAAAACGGCATATATAAGCCCCATAGGCGGGAATACACAGCATAAACGATTGTAGAACTGACTTGCAGCCAGAATATCAGGAGTAGGTGAGGGTAGTTGCTTTCGAGCACAGAGGTGGGGCATTGAGGAGTCCAGATACATGGCCTGGCTCCTAGTCCACAATCATGATGCCCAACTCATGCAGGGCCAGGTCCTGTGGGGAGCATATAGGGCTGAGGCGTGGGACCGGTTGGTTCATGACCTCACCAGTGCCACAGGGATTCCAAGGACTGGTGAGCAAGTCCGTCACCACCATGCAGACCTGAAGAGATGCAAGCAGGACCAATTGAACCTTTGGATCCAGGAGGCCCGGCAAATGCCCAACGCCCCACTACTGAGTAAGTTACATTTAATTATGTATGTAAGAAATTAAATTAGCTGATATTATGGAGATGTGTATTCCAATATTACTTCATTTATATTACAGCTGCAGGTGTCCATTCTGCGAACCACAGAGCCTATGGCGATAGGCTGGTGCGGTTGCGCCACCAGGCAGGTCAGTAATCCACTCCCAGTAACTGTAAAGAAATATAAAAGTATGACAGTTAGCAAAAGAGTGCAGTGTAGTCACTAAGTAATAAAATGTACAAGTAACAGTGTAAAAGTGTTTGCAAGTATTGCTTGATTACAAAAGTATGTTGCAGTCTGTAATCCAAACAGAAAAATGAAAATGTCTGAAATAAAGTCTGAAATAAAGATGCCCCACCTGTAATATAATAGTACACAACCTGCAGCAGGCTGAAAAGTACAGCTGCAGAAGATGAAACAAATCACATGTGTGAAATATATCCCTGTTGAAATACTGAAACATGACAGAAGTGAGACTGCTGGAAAGGATTGTAATAACTACAGGTAAAACATGTCAATAAAGCCTAGAAGTAAGTACCATCCTGAATAGTAAAATGAAAACAAGTGAGAGAGTGTGAGAAAGAGTTATGAATCCACCAATAAAGTAGTAATAACCCTGAATAAAGTATACTGCAGTCAGTACAGAATGAAATGAATGTGACAAGTAGAACCAAACTGTGAAATGTGTTCAAAGTGTTGCTGCAGCTGGAATGTGTATCCCAAAATCTGGATATGTTGCTCTCAGTCTGCAATATGCAGATAGTATGGTTGTCTGAAATATCAAACATCCACAGTTGTCTATAGCTATATAAAGCAAATGTAGCAGGATGATGTAGCTGAACAAAGCCAGATATGAACGTGTATGAATAACAATAAAATGTATATTGATGTAGCAGTAACAGTCCTATCACCAAATGGAAGTAGTTATCATATAGGAAACTGTAGTTAGAACAGTAGTGTGTATATATCTGTAGCTATTAGAAATGTACAGCATATGTATTGGTATTCAAAGGTGTTAATAATATTTTCTTCACCCAACCTATAACCACATATAATCCATTCCATGTGAAATTGGTATGTGCAATCACAATTAACACCCTGGACATTTGTCCTGTTGGGTCATAAATATTTGCCCCCCCTGTCCGTTGATCAAAAACCCCCGCCCTGTTCAAAAACAATTCCCAAA